>NC_046160.1:60440338-60575338 GCF_011064425.1 Rattus rattus
CTAACCTTAGTTACACAGGATTTATTCCTTTAAATTTTAGTCACTTATTTTTGTTTTTATTTTAATATTTTACCTAAAATTTAGCATTAAGATTATTCATAAAATCTAGTTTTTAGTTAAGTTTTGGCTTGTGTATGCTCCCTTTTTCAGAGTATGTAATCAATTTGAGTTGGCGTCACAAAACTAACTCAGTCTGTCAGACTTGAATAAAAAGAATGGAAACTATTCAAGGTATTTCAGGTAGAAAGAGATGAGAAACAGGAAACTGAGTGTCAAATCCTTTGGAAAGATCACAAAAGGCAAGCAATTAGTGAGGTAAAATCAGGTGGGCAAGAAATATCCACAGCCCTAGAAGGACAGCAACTGCAGTGGCTATCAACATGCCTGGGCCACATGATAGTCTATTCCTGAACCCTCTCATGCCTGCCCTGTTGTCACTGCCATGCAGAGAACTACCTTTAACTGGCTCAACTAATTAGGTCCTTGCTAACAAAGGCCTGCCTCCAATCCCTTAAAATACTGAGAGCACAGATGGTGAGAATATGGTTGGATATCTTTTGTGGCAGCTAGTGCAACTGTTTCTTCATTTTATTGGATCATATACTTAACATTGAAATTTCTTCTTTCTTCAATATTAGCTGGGAAAACCTGTGAAGTCACTTGAATATGTGCACCTTTGGGGAAACTTCTTAACTTCTTTACATGGACAGAACATTTTTTTCCTAACCCTCCTCATCTGATACATAACACCTTATGTTTTCTTAGGGAATCATCCATTCCAGTAGACTTTCACATCTAATTACACAGGAATGAACTTTATATTTTATTTTCTACATCTGTAATTTTTCTCTTTCATATTGTTTTTGTAATGGTACCAGGCATAGTGCTCTCTCACAAAGGCAGAAAGCTATGGCTTAGTCTTCGGAATTTGAAATAAATTATATTGCAAGACAAGGGACCTTTGAAGATAGGCTTTAATGGGTAGGGAATTCTTTTCTGGATCACCCTGGGGGACTCAATCTTAGCAAAGTACTCATTTAAAAGCAGAGGATTGTTGGTGTTGTTGATGATTATGTTGCCCTTGTAGTGGTGGTGGTGGTTGCTGTCAGAGTCAAATACATGTGGTAGAGCAAATATAGATAAGCGAAGTGAAACCAGGAATTTGAAGATTATTTATTCAAATACCAGTTTGGAGATTGAAGAGGAAGATTGATAGGGATTAGAGGAACTACAGGGGCCAGAATAACTCCTAACACTGCAAGTCAGGCAACTGTGACCTCTATCCTGCACCCAAAGAATTCATGTCTGCCATCACTGGTCCAGAAGATAGTTCTTCCTCTGGCTCTGAGATGAGGGTGAATCAACTGACCTTCTATTCCATGTTTACGAGAGTCAGTGCACATGGACCACGGACTAGTAGAATTCCATGAATTTATGACTCGGAATTATTAGTTGGCACATTTGAATTTCTGGACGTCAATTATTGGTAATTTGTTATGGCAGCAACAGAAAAATCAGCATTTTAAAATTGTATAATTTGTGTGCATGTGTGGATGCCTGTGTGTGTGCATATGTGTATAAGACGTGTAAAATGCCATGGTGCATGTACGGTAGTCAGAGAACAACCTCATAGTATCAATTTTCTATCTTCTACTTAAAAGTGAATTCTGGACTCAAATTCTTGTTGCCAGGCTCTGCCTGCTGAACCATATTGCTGGTCTTTGAAACTGGTATCTTCTGACTGCATAGACTAGTTTATGGCTTGATTCTGAGTTTCTGAAAGATCTCATGTTGATATTCATGAATTAAGTCCACCACTATTTTTCTAGTAAAATGATTCCTGAGAACTTGAGTCTAAATTTGAACTTTAGCCAAGTAAGATCATTTCCTATATGCCCTACATGGGACTTATTTTGTCCCTCCCTCAATAAATGCTTCATAAATTAATGAGTTTCCTGTATAAGAAAGTACTCATTCCTTTTCACAAGATTCTAGCATTCACTGAGTTAGCTATCTATAGCATAACAATCCAAGGCAGTAAATACCTATACTCCAAAGCATCCAGGAAGCTGAGACAGGGGACTACAACTTTGTAATCTTTCTGGGCTACATAACAAGACGCTGTAAAGAGAAAATCCTTATTCATTCCACTACTGAAAGACGGTGTTTCCAGTCTTTGTCTATCTTGGTTCCACAAAACATTCTACAGAAGAAGTGATTGCACTCTGTTCCAGTCTATACGAATGTTGCGTTTGCAGGAGAGCTGCAAATTGCTTACTGTTATTTGCTAGACTATTTGGGAGATATTCAACTATTTTCCAATTTACCTTAGTTGTATTGTCACCAGCAATTTAAGACTTCTAAGGGCATTAAAACTTTTCCAGCCTTCCAGTCTGAACCAGTGCCCTGAGCAGACCTTGGGCACTGGCTCTGCACCCAGTACTGCAACACCCAGAGAAAGCTTGACTCCCATGTGCTCTGAAACACCCAGGATCACAGGAGAGACCTCTACATCTACCCCAACACACGGAGTAGCTGGATTACCCAGGATTCAGGGACACAGGAACCCCTGCCCAGCCAGTGGCATGGGCCAGAGCAAACCTGGGGTGCTGGCTCTGCATCCACTATTACAACACCCAGAGGGAACCCAACTCTTAGGTGCTTTAAAATGCCCAGGATCACAGGATGACAGAAGAAACTCGACTCCCAGTAGATCAGACACAACCAAGAGCACTGGAGCTCTGACATACTCAAGATGACAGTTGAGGCCACAACATCTTTCCCAACACCTAGCATAACTGAGACCACCACAAAACCAGGGAAACCCAAACCCTGCACAAACAGAGGCACGGGTTCCTTCCAGCTTGCACCTGTGCCCAGAGCAAACCCAGCGCTCTCACTCCCTACCCATTCCTGCAACACCCTGAGAAAGCTTGACTCCCAAGAGCTCTGAAACTCCCAGGATCTCAGGATCACAGGATACTAAAATGAATGATCACAGACACAGCTGGATCCTGAGGAGTTCTGACACAACCAGAATCACAGGGGGGACACGCTCCTAAGAGGCAGCATGGGCATTTAGCACTAGAGATAACCAGATGGCAAGAGGTAAGAGCAAGAATATAAGCAACAAAAGCCAAGGCTATTTGGCCTCATCAAAACCCAGTCCTCCCATGAAAGCAAACCCTGGCTACTCCATCACAATGAAAACAAAGGATTTGGATTTTAAATTACATCTCATGGTGATGATAGAGGCAGTTAAGAACATAAATAACTTCCTTAATGAAGTACAAGAGAACACAGGTAAACAAGCTGGTAGTAGCCCTTAAGGAGGAATACAAAAATCCCTTTAAAAATTTACAGAAAAACACAAACAAACAGGGGAAGACATTGAACAAAACAATCCAGAATATAAAAATGGACATAGAAACAATAAAGAAATCATGAAGGGAGACAACCCTGGAGATAGAAACACTAAGAAAGAGATCTGAACTCATAGATGCAAACATCACCAAGAGAATACAAGAGATAGAATAGAAAGTCTCAGGAGCAGAAAATACCATCAAAAATATTGACACAACAGTCAAAAAAATACAAAAGGAAAATATTCCTATCCCAAAACAGGATATCCAGGATACAATGAGAAGAATAAACTTTAAAATAATGGATATGGAAGGGAGCAGATTTCCAACTTAAAGGGTCAGTAATATATTCAACAAAATTATAGAAGAAAACATCCCTAACCTAATGAAAGAGATGCCCATGAACATATAAGAAACCTACAGAATTTCAAATAAACTGGACCAGAAAAGAAACTCCTCCCATTACATATTAATCCAAACACCAAATGCACAAAATAAAAAAGAATATTAAGAGCAGGAAGGGAAAAAGTCAAGTAACATATAAAGGTAGACCTATCAAGATTTTAGTAGACTTCTCACCAGAGACTATGAAAACTAGAAGATCCTAGGCAGATGTCATACACTAAGAGAAAACAAATGCCAGCCCAGACTAATATAAGCAGCAAAATTCTCAATTACTGTAGATGGAGTAACCAAAATATTCCATGACAAAACCTAATTTACATAATATATTTCTACAAATCCAGCCCTACAAAGGATAATAGATGGAAAACATCAATACAAGGAGGGAAACTATACCCTAGAAAAAACAAGAAATCTTCATTCAACAAACCCAAAATAAGATAGCTAAACAAACATAATTTCACCTCTAAGAACAAAAATAATAGGAAGCACCAATCACTTTTCCTTAATATCTCGTAATATCAATACACTCAATTTCCAAATAAAAAGACATAGACTAACAGACTAGGTATGTAAACAGGATCCAGCATTTTGCAGTATACAGGAAATTCCCCTCAGTGACAAAGACATACACTAGCTCAGAATAAAAGGCTGGAAAAAAATTCTAAGCAAATGGTATAAGAAACAAGCTGGAGGAGCCATTCTAATATTGAATAAAATCGACTTTCAACCAAAAGTTATCAAAAAAGATAAGGAAGGAGACTTCATACTCATCAAAAGAAAAATCTACCAAGATGAACTCTCAAGTCTGCAATTGTAAGCTGCAAATTCAAGAGTACACACATTTAGAAAAGAAACCTTACTAAAGCTCAAAAGCACATAATGCTCCTCACACAATTATAGTGGGAGACTTCACCTCCCAATCTCATGAAAAAGAAACTAAACAGAGACACAGTGAAACTAACAGAAGTTATGAACCAAACGTATTTAACATATCTATAGAACATTTCATCCGAAAACAAAAGAACATACCTTATACCTTCTCAGAATGCATGGTACCTTCTCTAAAATTGACCATATAATTGGTCACAAACAGGCCTCAACAGACACAAGAAGATTGAAATAATCCCATGCATCCTATTCAGATCACCACAGACTAAGGCTGGTCTTCAATAACAACAAAAAAAACGACAGAAAGCCAACATACGCATGGAAGTTGAACAATGCTTTACTCAATGATAACATGTACAAGGAAGAAATAAAAAAGAAATTAAAAACTTTTTAGAATTTAATGAAAATGAATGCACAACATAAAACTTGTGATATACAATGAAAGCAGCTCTGAGTGCCTCCAAAAAGAAAACGGAGTGAGCATACACTACCAGTTGACAACACACAGGAAAGCTCTAGAACAAAAAGAAACAAATACACCAAAAATAAGTGGACTGCAGGAAATAATCACTCCGGACTGAAATTAACCAAATAGAAACAAAAAGAACTAAACAAAGAATCAACAAAACCAAGAGATGTTTCTTTGAGAAAATTACAAGATAGATAAATCCTTAGCTAGACTAACAAGAAGGCCCATAGAAATTATCCAAATTAACAAAATCAGAAAGGAAAAGGGAGACATAACTACAGATTCAGAGGAAATTCAAAAAATCATCAGATCTTACTATAAAAGCCTATATTCAACAAAACTTGAAAATCTGTAGGAAATGGACAGTTTCCTAGACAGATACCAGGTACCAAATTTCTATCAGGATCAGATAAACCATCTAAATGGTCCCATAATCCTTAAGGAAATAGAAGCAGTCATTAAAAGTCTCCCAACACAAAAAAAGCCCAGGACCAGATGGGTTTAGCGCTGAATTTTATCTGACCTTCAAAGAAGACCTAATACCAATATTCTTCAAACTGTTCCACAAAATAAAAACAGAAGAAACACTATCCAAATCATTATATGAATCCACAATTATGCTTATACCTAAGCCACACAAAGATCCAACAAAGAAAAGACCTTCAGATCAATTTCACTTATGATTATTGATGTCAAAATACTCAATAAAATTCTTGCAAACCAAATCCAAGAATACATCAAAACGATCTTTCACCATGATCAAGTAGGCTTCATCTCAGGGATGCAGGGATGTTTCAATATACAGAAATCAATCAGCATAATCCACTATATAAAAAAGCTCAAGGAAAAACCACATGATCATTAGATTATGTGATGCTGATAAAGCATTTGACAAAATTCAACACCCCTCCGTGGTAAGAATCTTGGAATGATCAGAAATTCAAAGCCCATACCTAGACTGAGTAAATGCAATATACAGGAAACCAGTAGCTCACATCAAACTAAATGGGAGAAACTTGAAATAATCCCATTAAAATCAGGGACTAGACAAGGGTGCCCACTCTTTCTCTACCTATTCAATATACTACTTGAAGTCCTAGCCAGAGCAAATAGACAAGAAAAAGAGGTCAAAGGGATACAAATTGAAAAGAATGATGTAAAAATATCACTATTTGCAGATAATATGATCATATACTTCAGTGACTGCAAAAATTCTACCACAGAACTCCTAAATCTAATAAACAACTTCAGCAACGTGGTTGGGTATAAAACTAATTCAAACAAATCAGTAGCCTACCTCTACTCAAAAGGAAAAACAAGCTGAGAAAGAAATTAGGGAAATGACACCCTTCACAATAGTCATAAATAATATGAAATACCTTGGTGTGACTCTAACCAAGCAAGAGAAAGATCTGTATGATAAGAATTTCAAGTCTCTGAAGCAAGAAATGAAAGAAGCTCTCAAAAGATGGACATATCTCCCACGCTCGAGGATTAGAAAAATTAATATAGTAAAAATGGCCACCTTGCCAAAAAGCAATCTACAAATTCAATGCAATCCCCATCAAAATTCCAAGTCAAATCGTCATAGTTATAAAAAGAGCAATTTGCAAATTCATTTGGAACAGCAAAAAAAAAATCAGGATAGCAAAAGAGTATTCTCAACAATAAAAGATCTTCTGGGGGAATCACCATCCCTAACCTCCAGTTGAATTATAGAGCAATGGTGATAAAAAACAAAACAAAACAAAACAAAAATACTGTATGGTATTTGTATAGAGGCAGGCATGTAGATCAATGGAATAGAATTGAAGACCCAGAAGTAAACCCATGTACCTACATTCACTTGATCTTTGACAAAGGAGCTAAAACCATCCAGTGGGAAAAGACAACTTTTTCAACAAATGGTGCTGGTTCCACTGGAGGTCAGCATGTAGAAGAATGCAATCGATCCATTATTTTTTCCTCTGTAAGACAAAGGATATTGTTAATAGGACAAAATGGCATCCAACATATTGGGAAAAAAATCATTACCAATCCTACATCCAATAGATGGCTACTATTCAATATATACAAAGAACTCAAGAAATTAGACTCCAGAGAATCAAATGACCCTATTTAAAAATGGGGTACAGAGCTAAACAAAGAATTCTCAACTGAGGAATATCAAATGGCCAAAAAGCACCTAAAGAAATGTTCAATATCCTTAGCTATCAGGGAAATGCAAATCAAAACAACATTGAAATCCCACCTCACACCAGTCAGAATGACTAAGATCAAATACTCAGGTCACAGCAGATGCTAGTGAGGATGTGGAGAAAGAGGAACACTCCTCCACTGTTGGTGGAGTTGCAAGCTGGTACAACCACTTTGGAAATCAATCTGGTGTTTTCTCAGAAAATTGGACATTGCACTACCTGAGGACCCAGATATACCTCTCCTGGGCATATACCCAAAAGATGTTCCAACATATAAAAATGGCACATGCTCCATTATGTTTATATCAGTGTTGTTTATAATATCCAAAAGCTGGAAAGAGCCAAGATGTTCTTCAACAGAGTAATGGATACAGAAAATGTGGTACATCTGCACGACTGAGTACTACTCAGCTATTGAAAAAAATGACTCAGTGTAATTCTTAGGCAAATGTATGGAACTAGAAAATATCTTCTTGAGTGAGGTAACCCAATCACAAAGAAACCACATGTTATGCAGTCACTTATAAGTGGATATTAGCTCAGAATACCCAAGGTACAACTTATAGACCATATGAAGCTCAAGAAGAAGGAAGATCAAACTTTGGATGCTTCAGTCCATCTTAGAAGGGGGAACAAAATACTCACAGGAGAAAATGTGAAGACAAAATGTGGAGCAGAGCTGAAGGAAAGGCCATCCAAAGACTGTCATACCTGGGGCTCCATTCTACATACAGTCACCAAACCCAGACACTATTGCAGATGCCAAGAAGTACATGCTGACAGGGAATTGATATAGCTGTCTCCTGGGAGGCTCTGCCTGAGTCTGACAAATGCAGAGGCAGATGTCCACAGCCAACCATTGGACTGAGAAAGAGTTTCCCAGTGGAGGAGTTAGAGTAAGGACTGAAATAGCTAAAGGTCTTTGCAACCCCATAGCAAGAAGAACAGTATCAACCAACTATATACCTCATAGTTCCCAGGGAGTAAACAGGAACTGAAGAGTACAGCATGGAGCGACCCATGGCTCCAGCCGCATATGTAGCAGAGAATGGCCTTGTTGGGCATCAATGGCAGTAGAGGTCCTTGTAGGGAAATGCTCGGGCAGGGAGGTGGGAGTGAGTGGGTAGGTGAGTGGGGATGCACTCTCATAAAAACAGTGGGTGGGGGATGGGATAGGGTTTTCCAGTGGGGAAACCAAGAAAGGGAATAACATTTGAAATGTAAATAAGGAAAATATCCATTAAAAATTTCCTTTAAAAATTTTTCCAACCCTTTTTATCACCTAATATTTAGGATATCAATCTGGTAATTGTTTCTGTTCTATAAATATAGAACAGGTGATAATTGATTTATTTGCTCACATCAAACAAATTATCCAAATGTAACATATTTATAAGTCATTCTATCCACTATATGTAAACCAAGTTTGTTTAGTTTGGTTTGTGTGTGAAGGGTTTCGTAATGTGCTAATCCTGGATATCTGTTCATCCTGGGTCAGCATTGTATGTCCATGATTAGCCCATCTCTAATATGGTAACTGTCCCTCTCATTCTTCAGAACTGCTAGTGTACTTCTCCACTCTTTGCTGTATACAACCCCATATATATTTACGTAAGTTCACACATGCTTGAGAGTTATAATACAAGCTTAAGTCTATACACAAAGCTGATTTCACATCCGTAAGAAACTTTTTCTCTCTGGAATGTAGGACTTTATTTATTTGCACATTTATTTGTTTGTTTATTTTCTAGTCATATAATTTCAGTCAAGTCTCATGTTGCTTTTATTGTCTTCTATGTCAATCACTTTTCCTGATATAACATATGATTTCATGGTGAAGGTTATGTTGTCCCTCATTTCATAGCAGATTTCTACTCTATCTCTAACTGTATTCCATTTAATTACACTATTCTATGCTTTGCAGAAAAATAGTGATGGGTTTAACTTCTGTTATCCACTCTTATAGCCTTCTTACCTCTTGTTTATTCATATTTTTCATACCCCATGTTTTGTAGATATCTTCAAATTTATTTTAATATTGCTATATAAAAGTCTGTTTAGCACATACAATTCTATAATTATTTGTGAATATATCCAATAATAATATTATTTGAACTGGTATATAAAACTGGTTTACAAATGTTGTGGAGCTTGGTTTTATGTCAATTTGACACAAGCTAGAGTCATTTTAGAAGAGGAAACTTTAATTGAGAAACTATGCCATAATATTGACCTGTGGGCAAACCTGTGTTTCATTTTCGTGACTGATGATTGATATGGGAGGGCCCAGCTCACTGTGGGTGGTGCCACCCTCAGGGCTGAATTTCTGGGTGCTATAAGAACGCCATCTGAGCAAGCTATGAGGAGGAGGCCAGTAAGCACCACCTCTCCATTACCTGTGTGTCCATGCCTATTTGCAGGTTCCTTCCCTGCTTGAACTCCTGACCTCACTTCCTTTGATGATAGACTATGATGTGAAGGCAGAAGTGAAATAAAACCTTTTTGTCTTTCCCAAGTTCCTTATGATCAGGATGTTTTGATATCTTATCACAGCAGTAAAAACCTAAGAGAAATGACCACATTTAGCTTATACTTTCTTCTACAGATTAGGCATTTTCTGTCTTATCTTCTATGTGTTAAATGTTTGGCTTAAAATGTGAAATTCCTAGCATTTTCTGTTGGGACTTTTTTTCTATTTCTTATAACACATCTTCTACTAGGAAGGTTACTCTGCCAGCAACAGTTGCCATAATCTCCTTTTATACTTGTGTGTTATATGCTGCACATTCTTTACACAAGACTTATTCAAATATTTTCCAATAGATATTATGTTTCTCTATCACTTCTAAGAAGATGTAATATTCTGTTCTTGAAGTAGAACAGACTTATTTTTCAGCAACAGAGATAGTCTTGTGTTATTTGTCTGATCTCTAGCTAATGGGAATTAGTTTCCTTAAACAATTGACCCAATTTCTACTCAGGAGTTTTGAGGACATATTTCCTGAAGATTAAGGATTTAGAATTTGTCTCACAGTCATGAGAAACTGACTGAGCATCAGCTTTGGAAGAATATTTTGCACATGCAAAACTATTTACAACTATTGTGAAGGCTTACAGATGACATTCCACAAAGTAGAGCTAAATCTCAAATGGCAGAGTTGATCTCTAGAAACAAATGCATTCAGTAGCTTGGAAAACATTGTGGTTTCGATTTTAAATGTATGCTAGCAGTTCAAACCTTAAAGGCTTGATCCACAGCTGATGGGAAAAGATAGAATTGCCAAGAGATGAGACTCAGAAGGGAATTCGTTCACTGGAAATGTGTTCTCAGATAGGTTATAGGCACTTTCAGTTTCCTTCCTTTTGCTTCCTGGTTACCATGGTGTCTTAGTTAGAGTTTTATTACTATGAAAGGACAACATGACCAAGTCAATTCTTATAAAGAAAAACAGGGGCTGGTTTGCAGTTTCAGAGGTTCAGTCCATTATCATCATGGTGAAAAGCATAGCAGAATCCACACAGACATGGTACTGGAAGAACCACCGAGCATTCTACGTCCTGATCTGAAGGCAGTCCAGAGGATACTCTTCCACAGGCAGCTAGGAGGAAGCTCCCTTCTGCATTGGGTGGAGCTTGAGCACAGAAGTCTCAAAAGCCACCTCCCCAATAGCACACCCTCTTCAACAAAGACCCACATGCTTCGACAAGGTTACATCTCCTAATAGTGCTACTTCCCATGAGGCAAGGATATTCAAACACCCACATATGTGGTGATCAGCCTTCCTCTTCTACAGATTATGGTAGTTTGTCTCTACACAGCTTCAAAGTGATAGAGCCACTGACTGTGATTGATACATCTGGACCAATGACCCTAGGTAAGCCTTTCTCATTTAGGGTCATTTTCACTGGTATCTTGTTAAGATAGAAGCTGATTAACACAAGCCATTTCTGGATTTCTAGTTGAAAGGGTTATAAATTCTCTTCGTACTTTTAGTCAGCTATAAATAGATTTTTATATTTATAACATATGAAGGTCAAACCAATATATCTGTAATTTGGAAGTATAAATAAGCTATCCTTTCAGTTTTCTACCTTTTCTTACTACTGTTTAAAAGATTTCCATTATTGAAAGTAATGTTTCCATTATTGGCTAGCCACAAACTCTCTTAATGATGGTTGTTTCTGTCCTATTAGTGCCTCATTGTTTTTCAAACTCCAGACACATTTTGATGTGCACATCTGCATATATCTTCTTATACTTTGGGTTTTCTATGTAAATTTAGGCACTCCTCAGAATGCGGTTATTCTTTCTATTTGCCATGTTAATAGAATGCTCTAGTGCAATGGTTCTCAGCCTTCCTAATGTGGAGACCGTTTAATATAGTTCCTTATGTTGTAGAGACCCCCAGCCATAATTTTTTTCATTGCTACTTCATAACTCTAATTTTGTTACTGTTATAAATTGTAATCAAAATAGCTATCTTTTCTGATAGTTTTTGGTACCCCTGTGAAAGGACCATTCTACCACCAAAGGGTTCATGACTCACATGTGGAGAAACACTGCTCTAATAGTAAGCAGGACCAAGCAAATCTGAGACTGTACTTTTGGTCTTGATACTATGTATTCTATCCTTGTTCCACTGTCTCCATTGTTCTATCCTTTAGTCCTCCCTGGATTCTAGCTTCAAACCTGGGGTATTTACTACTTACTTTGCATTTGACACATCTAAACCTGCTTCCCTTATTTAAATGTCTGTCTGTCTGTCTATATTTGAATCCATGAGACAAGTCACAAAACTATGTCATGTTTTTTTAGTGTACCAGTATTTATCCTCTAACACTAACCTTGGACAACTTAAGAATTCGGCATATGCCTACAATTAAAAAGTGCTGAGGGTGAGATTAACTTCCTTTTGATTCTCTTCACTGTGGGAGTTGGTATATCAATTCCTAACTGCTCTGACAGCCCTGAAATACAGACTGTTTTCTACAGCTTCATGGTAAATAGAGCTCTGTTGGCTTCCTTTTCTCTTCACAAGGCTCTCCCGGCTTTTCTGCTTCTCCTGGACACCAAAGACTACCTGACTTCTAAAAGGGAGAAGCAAAGCGTAGGTAGTCAGCTCCATTTTCTTTGTATTTGCTTCTTCTCAAGCATTAGCTGCCTGTCTCTAGACCTCAAAGAGTGGCTTATTGCATCTGTCTGATTTTTCTAGCACTTCTCAGTGGAAAAGTTTGTTTGATGCCAGCCAGTTTCTCATAGTGCACTAAAGGTCTGAGAATCCCCACTTCCCTACATCAGTTATTCTTTAGCTTTATGTCTCAATGCTCAGAGCTGCAGACAGCATATCTACACATTTACAATATATAATCATTCGATTTAGAAGTTCAAGCAAGGAGCATCTGGCTCACGTCATGTTCTCCAGAAGAAGAGGAAGTGGCTTCGGTATGTCACATTTTCCAGAATAAGGGAAGTGGCTCATCAGAGTCCCCATAGCAAACATGGTGCCATAACCTGAATACAATTCCTTCTCCACAGGATGCGAGGGAGTAAGTAAAAAGCAAGGCACCTACAGCGTAAATAGTGAGTTTCCATTCTTGTTTTATGTCAAGAGGGAATGTTTCAGTTCCTTCCCACTAGTGAACAAGATCTACATGCTTCCCAACACACACCTCTATTCACACCACAGGCCTCTTATGAAAAACTATGATTTCTTCTACGTTATTAATTATACCTGTCATTTCTGAGCCTACAGCACAAAGTAATCATCATATCAAAAACCTACTCTCCTCTTAAGGCAAAGTTGTAAAACCTGGGAGCACATGCATAAGCCATTCTCTAAGTCATTTAAAAACAAAAACAAAAACAAAAGGATGTTTCATATTTGAAAGTGAAACCTGTGGGGTTTCCCAAAGGACCCAACATGTCACCTTTTGTCTAAATGGAATTTAGTGTAATAGAGGTTGCTATTAACAGTTATTCCAGGACTAGAAATGTAAAGCAACTTTGAATAGACAGCATAGATTCTCCATTGCTGTATATTGAAAAGCAAACAAAAACAAAACAATCCCTCTAATGCTTCCTTAGGGAAGTCAATTATATTCATATGTGAAAAGAAGTGTTTGTTGTGAGAGGATTCTGTTTTAGACAGCAGTTCTGGATCTAGAGGGGCAAGAAATATGCAGAAGAGCAAGTTGTGTGTGCTCCCTTGACCCTTTCCCAATGCACTGCATTGGACATTTACTAACACCACTGAGAAGTTTGTTCTTCATCACTGACCATTCTTTGTGTTGTCCCATCTACAGAGTTTGGCAAATGCATGATGTTATTTACCACTGCACTCTCATAGAGTATTTTCATTGCTCCCAAATCGTCTCTCTGCCTGTTCATGTCACCAGTTCATATTCATGTCATGAGCCATGGCTGATGCTTTCTTTAATATTTTCTTAATTTTAATTTATCCACAATGTCAAAGGTTGAATAACACAATGTGCAAAATATTAAGACTTATTTCCAGTACATTTTTAAAATTTTTACATTTTAGAATATCTTGGGATAAACACTACTGTTACCATCACGAAGGAAATAGATATATTCTACAAGAGAAACAACAGGTCTTGTGGGAATTTGGGGAATATGGTAAATCAGAAACAGATTCTGTGACACCTTGAGTTTTGGACGGAGAAAGTTAAAATAAAAATCTGTTAATAGAGGGAAAAAGGAAAGAGCTACAGAAAGCAAAATTAGTTCAAGTAGGCTAAGTAGGATCCCCTTCCCCCCACTCAGGAAGAAGTCAGCTGTGTACCATGTGGAGCTGGTTCCCACCATGCAAGTCCCACGAAGGACTCCCAGCTCCCCTCACAAAACAATGAAGGACACCCAACACTTATCGGAGAACCACAAAGCATTCCCAGTGCCCCTCATCGAACCAAGAAGATCCGATGTGTGCTGCTGAAAACCCAGTCAGAGGGTGAACTCCCTGGCTGGAAAGCAAATTGCACAATAGCAAATGGAGGATGAACTGAACAGACAGAAGACGGAAGCTGATTTCCTCAGCAACTCTTCCCTTGGCTGTGGCAGGCAAGAACTATACAGGTCAGTGCAAATGTCAGAACTAAGGTACAGATGTATTCCCACTAGCCAGGAGGCAGCACTGACGGAGAACATAGTGTCTTCTTATAATCTTTAAATTTTTGGGTTTCTATAGTTCACATACATATGCATCCTTTAAAGCATATTTGGAATATATATATACATATATATATATATATACAATATATATTTTTAAGTGTACAGTTATTATGGTGCAATATGTACCTCATTTGGAAAGACTGTGTCCTTCTTTTCTCCAAATCTAATATTCAATATTTCCTTCTTAATCGCATACCTTTAACCTGTTTACTTTTTCCCTCAATCTTACCTATCATATTATCCTTTAGTTAGCTTTCAAACATTGATAATTTTAGCCCATGCATGCATATACAGGGTGTGTGTGTGCGTGCGCGCGCACGCGTGTGTGTGTGTGTGTGTGTGTGTGTGTGTGTGTACTAAATTGTGTGAGTTAGTTTGTTGTTGATGTGACACAAGCTAGAGTCGTCTGGCAGGAAGGAATCACACCAGAGAAAATTCCTTTATCAGCTCGGCCTATAGGCAAAGGTATGAGGCATTGTCTTCATTGCTGGTATGGCAGAGCCCAGCTCTCTAGGAAGTGCCACACTGAGCTGGTTGTCCTTAGTGCCATAAGAAAGCAGGCTAAGTAAGCTGTGAGGATTGCTAGTGAATAACTAAAAATCCCTCATGGTCTTTATTTCAGTTCCTGCTACTAGGTTCCTGCCCTGACTTCTCTCAGTGATGAAGTACAGCCAGATATTTAAGCAAAATACACCCTTTCTTCCAGAAGTTGCTTTTTATCTAAGTGTTTGTCACAGCAATAGAGGACAAACCAGTTACTGCATTTCCCCAGGACCAGTGCACTGGTGTCCTTGTATCCAAATCAAACCTTACCAGGGACATGAATGAAAGGCATGACATCTTCTCCTGCTAATACTGAGTGCCATAAAACCACCGTAGATATTAATACAAGGCACCTTAATAAAATATCCATATTTAGGTTTTTTCAAACAAGACTTATAGTCTGACATGTGATCATATACAAATTGTCAAATATTTTAAATATATAGCATGCTTTTATCTTCAGGAAAAGTTCACATATAATCTTTAAAATATAGTGTTCAACCTTTTTCTTGATTTTTATTTGAAGTAGTCCTGTGAGGTTGCAATTATAAAATGTTATAATGCAATCATAATATTTCCATGTTAAGTCATCATTATTTAAGTTTCATGATGCACTCCACAGCATCACATCTGGAGGGTGAACTAACGAGAAAGATAAAGTAACTCAAAGATGCTAGTGAAGTTTCAGTAATATATGTGTACGTTGTAGAACAAAATAAGAACTGAGAAGTAAAAATTTAATTTAAAAAAATCTTCATGGTTTTCTTAATCATGACAAACAAAATCAAAATGATAATTGAGTTTTAGCATCATGTTCACATGATTCTACCACATTCTCTCTCTCTCTCTCTCTCTCTCTCTCTCTCTCTCTCTCTCTCTCTCTCTCTCTCTGTGTGTGTGTGTGTGTGTGTGTGTGTGTGTGTGTGTGTGAAATGCTACTTACTTTGGCCTCCCTATGATCTCAGTACCTGACAAAAACACTTAAAACAATGAAATGTTTCATGTCATTTAATAATTCCAGAGGCTTTGGTGCATTCTAAGCATCACAGTACTTAACAAGTAGATTGCTATGCTGTACTGTCTTATGTAAATAAAATATGATCAGTCTTTACCTGATGACTTTCACGGTCTTTAATTATCCCTATGAAAAGCACAAACAAAAGAAAAATGTAGAACCTGAAAATAATCCTAAAGATGTAATTCAATATAATAGTCATATAAGACATCAGCCATTCCATTTTTAAAATCTACTTTGTCTGAAGCATCATGCTATGTAATAAAAAAACAAAACATCTGACAGGCACTTAAAAATCTTAAGCATATGTAATCCTGAAATCAGGACTTGCACCTATATTTTTTAAAAAAAATATGCATTATGCTTTGAGTTCACAGTTAATTACAGCATAAGAGAACACATCTAAAAGGAATTAGTTATTTCAAATTTGTGAGATGGAGTTTTTAAGAATTCTTCCTTTACAATCTTTTATGATAAATATGAGGGCATTAGCATAAGCTTGCAATACATGAACAAACATGTGTTCGGAAATGTGGGTTATTGGGATATAATAGCATCACGTTTTTATAGACAATCACAGTTAACTGGCTTTTCTGTTTGACACTGCTTCAACCATCTTTTCAAACTTTTCTGAGGTCTCTTTCTTGAATCGAAAGTTAATTATGTCGACCTGATTCAGATTGTCTTGGTGTCCCTCCACCATCTTCCAGATAGCACGTGCATCTTCACCCCAATAGGCCAATTCACAATACGACTCCAGTTTCATGTCCCTGGCTTCATTTTCTCTGACTATCTACGTACTCAATTTTCAGTTTGTTTTAAATCACTTCAAACTCTTTCATATATTCAAGCCTTGATCATAAATAATCTATTTCTTTAGATGACAAAGGACATATCTTCCAAGTCTTCAATTTAAATATTATCTTACTAAGGCTTCTGTAGATGAGAAATGGATCTTTCTCTCCTGGGCTTTCCTTGTCCTTGTATCTATGAACAAGTCTGTCGATGACCATCGTGTGTGTGGAACAACATCTAAGGGCAAGGAAGACTTGAGTTAGGTGGTTCAACCTATTCTCTCACCAAAAACAAAGGCTTAACCCCAAGCTCAAGGCTATTCAGCTAATACATTTTATAGAAAATATTTAAATTGTGATTTCTGTGACCCACAAAGCCCATGCACACCACTGTTTCTTAGCAACATCATTTCTATCGTGCTCTTTTATGCTCGTGCATGTTATTTCCTGAGAACCTTCAGATTTGCATTGTGTTGCCCACAGTGTCTGGCATATGCTGGGCACTCAACTAACTTCATGAATTGATAAGTGATTGAATAGAAGCATGGGGAGATGAATGAAGCAGTGAGAGAAGTGTGAGAAATAAAGTGGTAAACAGGAGCTAGGAACTAGATCATTAGTCTATTAGTTTTAACCATGAGAAAAAATGAATTTTGAGATATGGGGGTAGTGAAAATTAAATTACTGTTTAGTTTTATCTACTTTCTTTCATTTATACTCATTAGTATAATACATTTTGTCCATGTATCCATTGTGGAATGGTTATAATAAATTAACTATTAGATCTATTTCACCTGCTTATCATTTTTTATAGTAAGAACATTTAAAAACCTCTTTCAGTAATTTTTATTGTCATAACTAGAATCCATCAATGGATGAAAAAATTCAGTATGCAGCAACTAATAAATAATATTCCACCTTCTGAAAGGATGAAAATCCTATCTTTTGCAAAACATGTTTGAACGTGGAAGCCATAGTGAAAGAGACAGAAATAGACTGCAATTACTGTATGATCTTGATACTTATGGGGTTTTTAAAAAGCCAGACTCATGAAAGAAAATATTTTGGTGATGGTTGCTCCATGATGACAAAGGGGAAAAATAGTTCAGCAAGGAATGGTAGGGACCCATGAGGAAAGAAAAGACAAAAAGTGGAGGGAGGGGGAGTGTTATAATAGTGGGAGTGAAATTAGAGATGGTGTGGTACACAGTACTCAGAATGCATTGTATACTGTGTAAAACTGTCAGAGAAAATTCAATAAATGTTGTAAAGTTATTTCAAACCATCTCTGTGTTTTTAAAAAACTTTTTTCAATTAACTAGTGAAAGTTAAGTTTGCAGCAATTCTAACTATTCCTAACACATATTTGATTTTTAATACAATTTCTTGCATAATGAAAACTCCAGGAATAACAAAATTCAGGCTTTGCTCCCTGTTCCCATGGCTGCTTCAACAGGCCTGGCTTATTAACACTGATACCCTAGAGCCCTACTTTATGAATGTCGGTCCCAGGCTAGCCAGTTATCTCTTAGTTCTTTGGTCAACAGGGCTTGAAATGTGGCAGATTATCAAACTGTATTTAAAATATAGAAGACATTATATTTTTTCTTCTCATTTTTTTTAAAATTGTAACCAAATATATTAGAAAAGAAGTTAGACATTCCATGCCATCCAGCATGTGCTTTTTCTCTCTCTTCCATTTGACATTTTCTTGATTTTATATCAATCCTCTCCACATCTTTTAAAATATATTTGACATGCGGTGAATAGTGTGGTGATAGGATAGTGTTCATATCTGTTCCGAAGACATCTGTGGATGGTTGGAGGCGCTGTTAGATTCTTATCATCATGGCATATCAGCAATCTGTGTCGCACGGCATTTATGGGCCTGCGCCTTTTGTACTTGGTGTTCACTTACTTATGTTATGACTCTTGGGAGTTTACCTCCTGAAGTTCCTCATATGTAATATAAAGAAATTATTAGCACCCAGCATCAGTGCTAAATAACCACGCATGGGACAAGCTATGTAGCGTATTTGTGGTGCTACAAAGGCTACACAGGTAGGCACGTGACTGGAAGAGGTGAGCCTGGAAGACTCGCCTGTATTTAGCTGTATTTTTTTCCATTAATTTACCTGCAGTTTTATCATTGATTTAGTCTCAGTCCATATGCTAGTGTCTGGCCCATAGCAGACGGTCAACAAATATCTATTGATGGCAAAGGTTAGTATGATAAGAAAGTTTGATTCATGTTTCTAAATTATGAGGTTGTAAAATGAATTATGACTCTGTCAATCAAATTAGCAGGCAAGGTGGTACCTGTTTCACCAGTTGATGATTCTCAAAGCAGAATTAAGCTTAGAGTTAAGAGAAAGACCACAGTGAAACCCAGAGCTTGTCTCCATCTCAATTCTTCAGAGTAGCAACAACAACATAAGCATCGCCAGTCACTTAGGCAGTAGGCAGTCAAGGGAAACAGAACGTAAGTTCCCACACAGCAAGCTTTATGTTGTTCTGAACATGACTCCAGAACAAGTACTGGCAGGGATCAAGACCAGAACCAATGTGCAGCATGAAAAGCCAAAATGAAAGGACTCCATGTTCCTAAAAGGAAGAAATGTATCAAGAAAAAGGTCAAAGGTAGGTGAAGCCTAGGAAAATCATAAAAGTTCACATTAACCTCTACCAGCCCCCAAAGTTCTTCAATTTGGTATGTGAAAGGCTCCATTCTGCTATAATACCCTAGACAAAGAAAATTTATCCATTCTAAGATTTTTCCTAAGGTTTATTCTCCATTAAGACCATCTGATAAATTATTCAAGATAAAGCAGACATTCATGGTAACAACATATTTTGCTTGAGGATAGTTTCACAAAGAACTCAGCTCCTAGTGATAAAAGCTGGAGCTGGTGGTTATAAAAGCAAATCATATTATTTTTTAAAAAATATCCAGAGTGTTAGAGTAATATCTGTGGAAAGAAGGGAACTGGGATATCAGAACATAAACTAGACAACAATTCAGGTGGTGCCTGGTGAAGTGCAGAAGGTACAATACACACCTCTGTTGTACACACCTCTAAAATGAAGGGGTCAGAAATGATACCATTGTACATATCTCTGCTCCTGTGGAACAGACTGATGAACTGAACAAAGTGCTCAGTTTTATGGGCAATATTTATATGATATCTGGTGAATATAGTCAACACTCTTAGTGGAATCTGTGTTCATGAACGCAAGTGCAACTAAATTGGCTGCAGCAAATTCTAATCCAACAAACAACTCCTCTTGCTAAGCTCACATCATCTCATTCCTACAATCCAGCTCAGACTCAACACATTTTCCAGGAAATATGACTGGCACCTAGAACAGGGTTCTAGCACAGACAATCCAGCCCAGCAGATGAGGGGCTTCCCATAAACACATAACAGAATAGTCAGGCTCAGTAGAACATTTCTAACCTCTGAGGGACTATGGAGTACTATCATTCCCATATTACAGAGAAAGAAAGAATAACTCAAACAGTTAATTTTAATCATTGATCAACATGCAGAATCATGCAGGTATGTGAGACAATACACCTAATTCAAAGGATGTGAGACTAAAGTCTGAAAACGAAGGCCGCAGATAAAAATATATTTAAAGTATTGAGTTGCCTCTACCTATGAGAATGATTAGTATGAATAAAGGTTTGTGGTATCCTCTTTTTTCTCTTTTGGATGAAATAGACATTAAAATTTTGGCCATGTGCAAAATTGTTCTTAATTTGAGAAGTTGCTCAACCCTGTGTTTCGCCCCAGGACTCTCTGTATCTGTATATGAAGATGAAAATGAAATATAGTCATGCAAGAGGCTATTTCGTTAATTTTCTGGATTGTCACATTCATTCACCATGAAATTCTCTCCTGAAAGTCAATTTTGGAAAGTTCCAAACTTAATTAGGTCCTACAGTTTTGTGATCTTCATTATAATTATCAAATATTGAAGCACTAATAAAGGATCAACCTCTGGGCTTCAGAATAACCTAACATATTCATACCTCAGTGACATTCTGAATTAGTTTGTGCTGATAAACTCTGGTGAAACAACCAAGCAAGAAAAGTTGGAAAAATGCAAGACACAACAGAGTAATGGTCAGAGCAAGATGAGCATGTAATATGAAAAATAGCCCAGTAACATTTATCAACAATAGATGGTCTATTCAGATGAAGCATCCACTCATATAGCAAGTCCAATTAAGAGCATTTCTCTGATAAACCAAAGCCCTTATCTCCTACTATCCCACAATTATTCATTTGAGTCTATTGTTACAAGAAGAATGAGCAGCGAGCATCCCCCTCCTTAGCAATCTTCTTTCCTGATACACGCAATTTAGCCAAATAATACATATAACTTGTTCAAAGAATGTTTCAATGTTCAGACATCTTTCTTAATGTCAGCTCTCTGACAAACAAAAGTGAATTCACATCATTTATTTTTGTTTCATTCTTTAAATTGTTACAAATACTTTTATAAGTGTTCTTGTACTCTTTTCTTGGATCAATAGAATTCGAGAGTCCTACCATATTCAGCAATAAATCTCAGGGAACTCACATTAACTCTTTCAGACTTGTAGCACCTTTGTGGAACACATCTTTGACACTTAGACCTGGTACTGTTACTGAAAAAGAACATTGAATGGATGAACACAACCAAAGGTATGACACATGGGCTAAAGGTTTATGTAGTGTGCACATGACTCTGAATCACTGTAAAACTTTACATTTTTTGAATTTTGAAAAATGATTTATTCATTTATTTTATGTATATGGATGTTCTGTCTGCAATGTATGTCTGAACACCAAAATATGGCATCAGATCTAATGGAACTTCATTTATAGATACTCATGAAGTACCACCTGGGTACTGGAAATTGAACCAGGACCTATGAAGAGCATCTAAATCCTCTTAACCACAAAGTCAGCTGTTCAGTGCCCCAAATTCTATGTCAATTAAGTGCATTACTTTTAAGGAAACTTATTGGTATAATCTGGGGATAAAAGGTATTTCAAGAATTTGTCATCAAAAATATGTAGTTTTTAATTGAAAAGATTGTTATTTAGTTTCTGTAGATAAGCTGTCGAGTACTCAATATTTTTCTATTAAATATTAAAGGTGAATTAAACTCTTATAGTTGAACTAAGAATGAGAAGCATCAGCTGCACAGTTGGCTGTATTTTCAGAGGTGGATAAGAAAAGGAGACTGGAAATCTTTGGGAAAGAACCATCATTATTCTCATGGACTGCAGATGGATAGAAAAAATTCTATCTGTGAGGAACTTTCCAACCCTATAAAGCAAGTATGATTTGTTTTGTTTTCACTTGTCTGTCTGTCTGTCTGTCTGTCTGTCTGTCTGTCTGCCCATCTGTCTGTCTGTCTCTTAGTCAGATATCTAGAAGCACATATTTTTGTTTGAAGCAGTCATTAGGGAGTTATTTGCAGGAGTTATGAAGAGAAAATATTGGAATGTTATTTCAGAGGCAATGTTTTTAAAAGTGTAATACAGACAGTGCTGTTCTAAGGGCATTCTGGCATCCAAGAAGAGGGCTGTTTTTCCATCTGCACACAAAGCATAGCATGCTTTAGTTCCTTGAGAAGGGGTCTCTTTGAAACATGAGTAAAATACCCCATGGATGATCTTGTGAACCCAATGTCAGAAGTGCTGGATAGAAGGCAATTTCTGCATTGAGAGGTGTCTATGACCACATGCAGATCTCTTTTGACAATAATCATGGGCACAGTCTTGTGAAAATACACAGTGCTCACTATTGGGCTTCTTGAAAGGAAATGAGAGTACCGTTTGGTGGGAGGAACAGCACAGTTCTTCTATCTTGAATGCTTATAAACAGTTGCTAAAAGATGGTTAAAATACTAGGACAGAATCATAATTTAACTTATTCTATGATCCTAAAACAGATTTTCCTAGCCAAATTTCTCTAAGTTTTTCCTTGTGTATATTCTAAGCTAATCATTCAGGTCAAAATAGGTTTCATCCAACTCGTCCTAAGTATAAATTTCAACATGAAGTTAAAACACTTCTCTGGTAGTGTGCTTCTCACTTACTTAGTGGGAATAATGCATGAAAACAGACCTTTCAGAGTCTAGCAGAATGACCCACTGACAACTCCTTGATGTGAACTTAACCATTCTGGGACGAATACTCTTTCCCATAACTGTAGATACAGGCTAATTACTTCTTTATCTTAAAATTTTATCTTTTTAATAAAAAAAAACTTCATGTCTCAGAAACACTTAAAACAAGATTTTTGCATTGGCCAGGTTTTCTTCTTCAATGTATTTGCCCTAGTACATGTGTTTTACATGCTTAGTCATTGTTGTGGTTTGGGTGTGTAGTGTCTCTCATAGACTCTTATGTCTATGAATTCTTGGTTTCTTGCCTGTGCTGCTATTGTGGAAGGTTGTGGAAATGTTAGGAAGTAGAGTGACACTGGATGAAGTAGGTCACCGGCGTGGGGCCATGAGTAGTATACTCTGCCTCACTTCCTGTCCATACTCTGCTTCCTGACTATAAATCCAATATGAACTGATTCTTATGCTGCAGTCTCCATCACTTCCAAAAGAAGCTCCTCCCTCATTAAGCTACTTTTTTTTTTTTTTTTTATTAACTTGAGTTTTTTATATACATTTCGAGTGTTATTTCCTTTCCGGTTTCCGCAAACATCCCCCTCCCTCCTTCCTTATGGGTGTTCCTCCCCACCCCTCCCCCCATTGCCGCCCCCCCAACAGTCTAGTTCACTGGGGGTTCAGTCTTAGCAGGACCCAGGGCTTCCCCTTCCATCTTGTGGTTATATGCTGTCACCTGAGTTTTTGATCTTAGCCATTCTCACTGGTGTGAGGTGAAATCTCAGGGTTGTTTTGATTTGCATTTCCCTTATGACTAAAGATGTTGAACATTTCTTTAGGTGTTTCTCAGCCATTCGGCATTCCTCAGCTGTGAATTCTTTGTTTAGCTCTGAACCCCATTTTTTAATAGGGTTATTTGTTTCCCTGCTTGTCTAACTTCTTGAGTTCTTTGTATATTTTGGATATAAGCCCTCTATCTGTTTAGGATTGGTAAAGATCTTTTCCCAATCTGTTGGTTGCCGTTTTGTCCTAACCACAGTGTCCTTTTGTTTTACAGAAGCTTTGCAGTTTTATGAGATCCCATTTGTCGATTCTTGATCTTAGAGCATAAGCCATTGGTGTTTTGTTCAGGAAATTTTCCAGTGCCCATGTGTTCCAGATGCTTCCCTAGTTTTTTTCTTCTATTAGTTTGAGTGTGTCTGGTTTGATGTGGAGGTCCTTGATCCACTTGGACTTAAGCTTTGTACAGGGTGATAAGCATGGATCGATCTGCATTCTTCTACATGTTGACCTCCAGTTGAACCAGCACCATTTGCTGAAAATGCTATCTTTTTCCATTGGATGGTTTTGGCTCCTTTAAAAAAATCAATGACCATAGGTCTGTGGGTTCATTTCTAGGTCTTCAATTCTATTCCACTAGTCTATCTACTTCTTTTTTGGCATTTAATGAAAACAGCAAGAAACTAATATAGAAAGCCTTCACGGAGGAAAGAAATACCTTGCTACAATTACTAAGAAATATCAGGAATATTTTGTCTCTTTATTCTTAGGCCTCTCAAGGATTAGATCTGTCTACTTCATTTTTAAAAGCTATCCTTGAACCTGAAGTATATTTACATTGTGATTCATTGATTTTAATGTACAGGTTAGTTAGATATATTCAAATCTTAAACCTGATAATTAACTAGTTTGGTCAGTGGGGAAACGTATATTCAGCATTGAACTTTCAGAAGGCACTGATGGTATGAAGTTGGTATATATCTATAGTTACTGATTTTGAATAAGGACTTAGCAAAGATGAATAGCAAACTAAGCCCAAAACAATAAAGATAGAGCAGGAAGAAGCCTCAAAAGCTTCCTTCTAAGGAAACAGAAGCTTTAGAAGTCTGAAGGTCAGAGACTTTCTCAAAGTGTTCAAAATAATTTAGCTCCTAATTTATAAACAGTAAGATGGCTCAATAGGTAGCATTCCTTGATGCCAAGCCTGACCACCTCAGATTAATCACTGAAATCCACATGGTGGAAAGAGAAAACCAACTTCCATAAACTGTTCCCTCACCTCCACATACATACCATGGCAAACAACTCCCAGCCACTCCCCAGCACAAATAAATAAATACATGTTTAAACAGTATTCAAGGAATACTTCTATTACTGGGAAAAATCATTCACATTCCCTAATTTATTAAATTATGGGTATTAACTTTGGAACATATATCTTAAGTTAATTGTACAGAACTAAATCTAACTCAGAACTCAAAACCTGAAGATAACTAGCAAGTACTACAGAAGGCAGAAAGTTAGAGATGAGTAATATATTAGCATGATTATATTCATTACTGTAACAACACTAAATGTGTGGGCAGCCAGGTGATATTGGAATGTATAATAAATATAAAAAGTAATTCATGCTGTTAATACTGCTATTCAAACTTTTCTACAAAGTCCCAGAAAACATAAAAATAAGTAATTGAAAGTAAATCTAATAAACAAATTTAACAAATGACACTAAATACAAGATAACTACACCAGACTCTACAGAGATGGTTCAGCCATTAAGAATAATGACTGCTCTTGTATCAGACTTGGGTTCAATTCATAGCACCCACACAGCCCCTCACATCTATCTGTAACCCCAGTTTCAGGGTTCCAATACTCACTGTCTTCCACAGGGACAAAAAACAGACATGTAGCACACATAATTTCATTCAGGTACTCATACATATACATAAAACAAGTCTCTATACTAAACAAACACTGATTTTTTTTTAAGCATGAGGAAAAGACATGACTTCAAAAGACCAGGTCTCCAAATTTTAAGCATACATGAGGAATAATTACCCCAGAACAATGACAATAGGTGAGCTCTTGAAGAAGATTATAGATGAAAGCTTATAAAAAGGCTATATCCATCGAGATAAAACAAGCAAAAACAGCAGCAAATAGACAAGAACAGAAAAGAAACTACTGAAACCATATCATAGTTAAAACACTAAATATGCTGAACATGAAAAAAATATTGAAATCTTCAAGAGAAAAATATATAATGAAAAAATCCATCTATATAACAGCCAATTTTTAATTGGAACCTCTGAAAGACAGAAGCACTTGAAGCAGTGCACTCAAAGTTCTAAAAGGCCACATCTACTAACTACCATCATTTGTAACCAAGAAAACTGCATGCCTTAGTTGAAGGAGAAAGAAAAATTTCCATGATCCAAACAGTCTAAAAAAATCATATCACCCGCCCCAAGAATACTAGAAACAAAATGAAGATAGGAATATGTACGGCCAAGAAACTCAAAAGAGTAAACAAATGAAGCTTTAATGAATAAAGTGCAAAGCATCATTAAGAACACCAACGGCAAAAAGCCAGCAAAATGACTACAATCTATACTCACGTTTCAATGATAACATTAAAATAAATGACCTCAATTCTCCAATCAAAAGACATAGCCTAGTTGATTAGATTAAGGAAAGGAAGTCCATTCTCTTGTTTATCAGAAACCCATTTTAGGTTGTAAGTAAAAGGATGAAAAGAGTATGCCCAAAATTTGGCATTAGGAAGCAATTGGGTGTTGTCATTCTAATAGCTGACAAAGTGGACTTCAAATTAAAGCTAAGCAAGAGACAAAGATAGTACTCCATTCTAATCAAAGATCAATTAATCATAAAATATTACAATGGTAAACCTATTTGTACCAAGCTCTCTGGTGTACCAAATTTCATGAAAAACTTACTAATGGAATTAGTAAGATAAATCCATTAATAGTAAGTGACTTGACTTCAACAGCCCACTTTCACCAATGGATAGGTAATACAGACAAAAAATAAAGAAAAACTTTAGAATTAACTGACATCTTTCAATAGATGGGCCTACCAGATGTTACAGATTACTTCGCCCACATACAAAAGATCATACATTCTATTCAGCAGCACACGGGAGTTTCTCTAATTCAGTCACAGGCTGGGATATAAAATAAACTTTAATAAAGAAAAATTCAAATAATTTCACAATTTATATTTATTAATGAAACCTAAAATGAACAACAACAAAACTCTAGTAATTGTGTGAACACGTGGAGATTAAACAACTCATTACAGAATAGTGAAAAGGTCAAAAAAGAAATAAAGAATCAAATACAAATATTCTTGGAACAAAATGAAAATGAATACACAACAAAACCTCTGGAACACATTAAAGCAGTCCTAAGATGAAAGTTCATAGACCTACCTGCCTACATTAAAAATCAGAAAAATAAATAATAAATATCTTAATAATGTAACTCAAAAATTCCAAAATAAAACAAAAATAAACCCACAAAAGGCAAGATATAATTTTTAAAAACTAAAAGTTAATGAAATAGTAACAAAGAACAATATGAAGACTCCATAAATTCAAATCTAAACTCAGTGAATACAAACAGCTAATTCTTTGAGAATAGACACAATAGCAACAGACCTTTGACCCAATAAATCAAAAAAAAAAAAAGAAAGAAAGAAAGAAAGAAAGAAGGAAGGAAGGAAGGAAGGAAGGAAGGAAAGAAAGAAAGAAAAAAAGAAAGAAAGAAAGAAAGAAAGAAAGAAAGAAAGAAAGAAAGGAAGGAAGAAAGAAACTACCCATACTAATAAAGTTAGAAATGAGAAGAGAAACAACAGATGGCAAAGAAGTTCAGAATTCCATGTGGGAAATTTTAAAAACTGTAGTCTAATAAGTTGGAAAATCGAAAAGAAATGGACATTTTTGATTCATCAAAACTTTCAAAGTTAAACCAAGAATAGAATAACAACCTTGATAGATCCATGACTAATGGACTAATAAGGAGATGGGAAGAGTAATAAAGAGATTTCTGACTAAAATACTCTTAGGTTGGAATAGCATTCACAAAACAGAAATCTGCCAGGCTTTAAAAGAAAATCTGAAACCAGTATTTCTGAAATGGTGAAAGAAAATAGAGGTTTTCACTCCCAAATTCATTCTATAATGTCATTGTTACTCTAATATACAACCAAACGAGGCAAAATGAGTAGAAAGTAATAATAATAGTACTAATAATAGTAATAGTAATAACAACAAATTTCTTTGGTGATCACAGAAGCAAACATCCTCAATAGAATATTATTAGCAACTCAATACAGCACATATTAAGAAGACCAGATATCACAATAATTTTGTTTTTTTTTTTTTTACCTAGAAACAGGAATGGTTCGACACATATAAGTCAAAAATAAAAATATAATGTATGTGTGCTTAAATACAAATATTAAATGACTATCTCAGTAGGTACAGTACAAGATTCTGACACAATCTGATGTGCTTTTACAATAAGAGTTCTAGGGAGAGAACAAGACTGGAAGAAACATATCATAATCAGATTCTATATAACAAACTCATAGTGAGCACTATCCTAAATACAGAAAACTTAAAGCAACCCTGTTAAAAACAGGGAAGAGATAGGATGCCCACATCGCTACTTCCTTTTAGGACAGTACTGCAAGCGCTAGCTAGAACAATAAGGCAAGAGTTGGACATTTAATGAATGCAAATAGGAAAAGAAGAAGATAGCCTATCCCTATTTGCCAACAACATGATACTATGAAAAGGACATCTCAGAAGTCTACTGGAGAACTTGAGAAGCAATCAAAATTTTCAGCATAGTAGCATAGTGCAAAGTTAACATTCTCACCTACAATAACTTACTGAAAAGAAATCTATAACACATTCCCATCTATTATAGCATCCAAGACAATAAAAATCTGGAATAAACCAAGAAATTAAAGACCTCTACAATAAAAACTTCAATCCCCTGAGAAAAATATTGAAAAAGACAGTAGAAAGAGGAAAGATTTCTCATGTTACTGAAATAGTAGAATCATATTACCCACAGCATTCTTCATAGAAATAGAAAAAATCCTAATATTTACATAAAACTGTAAAATACGCCAGATATCAAATGTGATCCTGAGCAAAATGAAGAGTATTGAGAGTAATGCTATTCCAGAATTTCAAGATATATTATAAAGCTATAGTAATTAACACAGAGACAGACAGACACACAGATACACATACACACACACACACACACACACACATACACACATACACACACACATTAGGCCACAAAACAGATTGGTGGAATACCCAAACATAATTATGAGAAATAATAATCATCTGATCTTTGATAAAGATACAAAAAATATACACTGGAAATAAGACATCTTCAAAAATAGTGATAGGAAAGTGAATATTCACATGCAGAAGAATGAAATTAGACACATATTTAACATCTTGAATCATAAATAAATAAATAAATAGAAAAAAGCAGATCAAAGACTTCATTTCAATTTGAAATCTGATACAGTACAATTGCTAGAAGAAAGCAAGTACAAGATATCAGTGCAGGAAGGGACTTTCTGATTAGGACTGTATTTGCCTAGAAATACAGTGCAGTAATTGAAAAGTGGAACAAAAGCTTCTCTATATCTAAAAAAAAGAATTAATCCAATGAAGAAGAATGAGTAAGTATCTTTACCAACTATGCATCTGACAGACTACTAATAGCTAAAATATGCAAAGAACTCTAAAAGCAAAGAGTCAATAAAACAAATTATTTCATCAAAACTGGGCTAGGAATGTAGCCAGAGTTCTGAGAAGAAGAAATAAAAATGGACAAGAAACATTACAAAAAGTGCATCATCCCTACAATAGAAACATGCAAAGTAAAACAACTTTTGAGATTTTTACATCACCAGTGAGAATGGCTAAGATCAATAAAACAACAAATGCTGTCAGGAAGAGGAGAGTCCTCCTTCATTCACTGTTAGTGAAAATACAAACTAGTATTTTCACTGGGAATCACCACAGAGAATTCTCAAAAAAAAAAAAATCGAAAGCAAATTTATCATATGATCCAATTATAGCACTCCTTGGTATGTGACCAAAGGACTCAACAGCCTATTGTGCACTTTTATTGCTCCTCTATTCACACTAACTAGGAAATGGATACAATCTCAATATCCTTCGAATGATGTGTGGATAATTAAAATATGACACATGTACACCACAAAATATTATTTAACTGTAAAGGAAGATGAAATCAGGAAATTTGCAGGCAAATTAATGGATCAAAAAAAGATTCTATTGATTGAGGTAACTCACACAAATGGCTCATTTAAAAAAAATCTGTTGTTCTTAGCTCTGAATCTTCACATGTGAGTATATAACAAGCAGTAACCAGTAAGGTCAAAGAAGTACAACGGGACCATGGCATTTGGTTTTAGGGGGAAATTGTAGGAATCAGGTAATATCAAAATCTGTGACAGGATCTAGCAAAACAGCTTCTGAGAAAATTACTAATTCTGTAAGGAATGGCCAACAATGTGACTGAGTTAGGTGAAACCCAAGCCAGAACATTAAAAAAAAAAGGATTATAAGCATATTTAATGAAATCAAAAAGGAAAATAAATTACATAAGCTTAAATATTACCAATAGCTATGTAAAACTGGGAAAAACTCAAAGGCAAGAAAGATTAACGTGATTTAGAGATAAGTAGATGAACTGGAAACATCAAAGAATGACAGAAACAAACTAAAAATGATTAATAGACTTTACTAAGTCCATGTAATACAAGAAAAAAGTTAAATCTACAAATAGAAGGAGAATTTCTAAAGGCATAGAAAACATTTTCAATAAAGTTATCCAGAAAAATGTTACAAATCTATACAAAGAGATATCCATTCAGGTACAAGAAGCCTTTTGAACACAAGAGAGAAAAGACCAAACTAGAATTACTCCATGATATAACAGAAGGTCATTATGAGTAACATTCCTGCTATGTTACTTTAGCAAATTACTAGTATACCATTTTCCTCTAAGCCTATGGTCTATCCATTCTCAAGTTCTTGGACACTCTAGCAGTGTCAGCCCAGGATTCTCTCTCATGAATGATTTAAATCCAATCAGGGTGGTTGGTTCCTCTCATTGTGTTTTTGCCAGTACTGTATCAGTATATCTTGCAGGCAGGTCATTGTTGCAGGTCACGGGGTTTGTAGTTAGTCTGATGATTACCCTTTTTCTTGGTAGCATGCAGAGAAACTTCTATAACCATGACCAGTAGGCAGTAGGTATACAGCCTTCTGTAAGACACAAATTCAACTTCTCCCTGTTCAATAAAATTTGTAAATATTCTCTTCAACAATAGGACCTTTCTATCAATTCACGGGGGCGGACAGTTGCCTTAGCAGCCATCATCACAGTGTTTTCTTTTTACAGGAGATGAAACCTGAAATAGAGATCCACAATTGGACAGTGCACAGAGAGAGAGACTTTGCGGTACACAGTCCTAACTGGGATGTGTTCATCAAATCCCTTGCCTCAAGATTCATGAATCTGTGTGCAAAAGAAAGAAGAAAGACTGTTAGATGACTTCAAGAAAGCAGTGTCTTATAGACCCACCTGAATTGATATACATACAAATGTGAGTCACTGTGAAGTGACTAAGGAAATGCACAAAAGTCTTACACAGGTTTAAACCAGGGATCACTGTGCTGACAGAGAGACATGAACACAGCTTTCTTATCTGATCAAAAAGCTATCTGTTATTGATACCTTCTTGTAAAAGGAAAAAGTGTTCTCCAATGGATTCTCACTGAGTATATTACACATACTTTAGGACAGTCCCATGGCTGGGAATAATTTGCCAAGACTAAACGAATTCAGTGATGTTTTTGTAGATATTTTTGTCTCTTCTTGCTTTTTTTAGGCTTTTTTCCTCTCATATTGGTCTTTTGCATGTATATTTTGGTTTCTGGTTTGGTGGTTTGTTTGTGTGCTTACTGTTCTTGCTTGTTTAAAGAGAAAGACAGAAAAGTCTGGAGATGAGTAGATGGCAGTGGGAGGATCTAAAGGAGTTAGGGAATGATAAAGAATAGTCAGAAAATATTGTATGAAAAAGTATTTTTTGAAAAGAAACTACCCATGCCATGGTATAGTGAAAACATTAAACATATCGAACAGAGAAAACATATAGGAAGCTACAAGAGAAAAATGTAAGTCACTCATAAAACAGACTAACAAGAATTATACCAGTTTTCTCAAAAGATGCTTTAATAACCAAGAGGAAAAATTATATATTTCAATCTTTGAAAGACAGTAATTGCCAATTCAGATTACTATATCAAGTCATATGTAAATATCTAGGTATATTAACATATCTATCATAATTATAGTGGAATGAAAAACTTTCCATTCATGATCCCGAAACCACATTTACAAATGATATGTTGGACTGAAGAGAAAGGTAATTATAGCTATGATATAAGGAAAAGTAAGTAGTGCCATAGCGGGTTATCTTTTCAGGACTTTTACTCCTCCAACTATGAATAACCAGCTAGGTTTACAGTACTAGGCATAGATTCCCTCATATTAAGTAGACCTTATCAGAGATGTGTATCCTGTATACTTATACATAGAGTAAGTGCAGCTCTCTATCTTATCAAATAAGCTCCCTTTGCAATAGACAGAGACAATGGAAAGGTCCACATCTGTTCAAATGTCAGAGTAAGTAACTCTAGGATGCCCAAAATGTACTGATGCATGTGCAATACCATTTATATACCTAAAGCTCAGGAAAAATAACACACACACACACACACACACACACACACACACACACACACACTAGAAAGTGTCAGATCCAGAAACCCAGAATATCTACTTCTGGTTCTTGCCCCTCCCCCCAGACATGGCATAGAGAATGAAAAAAAAAAAAAAAACAGAAAAAGATGTATGTCTCTTAAGAGTATAAGGATGGGAAATGTAATCTAAGCAAGTGGACCTAGGAAACAGGTACTACTGTTCTAATAGCTAATAAATTGTCAAACCATAACCAATCGGACAAATTTACTTCATACTGATTAGTTAAAGGTACAATCAAATCTAATAAAAAGTACAATCCATTGAGAGCATATAAAAATTCTAAATTTATACTCACTGAATTTAGTGAGCTTGGTTTTCTTTTTAAAAGAACAACACAGATTAAATATAAACCCACAGATTATTCCTGACACAGAAGTAATGGATAACTTCAATATCCAACAATTATGAATAAAAAAGTAATACCAACAAAAATGGAGAAATATCTGACTTAAAAGACATCATAAATGAGATGGATCTAGCCAACCTCTATAGAACATTCTATATAAACACTGCAGAATTCCTGAGCAGCCTAAGGAACTTTCTCTAAAATAGATAATTTTATGGAACACAGAGCAAATCTTGATGAATATGGGAATATTAAAATAATTTGTTTTATTATTGCTGCCCATAATGGAAGAAACTGGATATAACCAAGAGCAAACAGAGAATTAATATAAATTCATAATTATTTAAAATATGAATATTATTTGATTATTAGGTAATCAAGGAAATCAAAAGCAAATTTCAAAACTCTTAGAATCAAATGAAATTTAAAATACATAACTAATCCTATGGGAAATTATAAAAACAGTCCTAAATGATAAGAATTGGGGCCTCCATTTAAAAATCAAAGAGATCTCAAGTAAATAGCAATGTGTTGATTCAAGTTACACTGTAGAGCCATAGGAGTGAAAATAGCATGGTACTGATACAAAACAGATATATAGATCAATAAAATAAAATCAGGGAGCCAATTATACATCCATTCCACCACTGCCACCTCATTTTGAGACAGAAGTGAAAAATATATGTTGGAGAAAAGGCGACATTTACAAGCATTGGTGCTTGGGAAAACTCTCCACATACAGAAGAACGAAACTAGATGCTAACTTCTTTATTTTTTTTCTTTTATTGGACATTTTCTTTATTTACATTCCAAATGTTATCTCCTATTCCATTCCCCCATCCCTGCTACTATGACAGTGCTCCCCCCACCCACCCACTCCCTCCTGCCTCCCTGCCCTGGCATTCTCCTATACTGGGGAATCAAGCCTTCACAGGACCAAGAGCTTGTTTTCCCACTGATACCAAATAAGACACATGTGGCTACCCCTGCCTTCTGCTACATATGTAGCTGGAGACGTGGGTTGCTTCATGTAGACTCTTTGGTTGATGGTTTAGTCCCTGGGAACTCTGGGGTGTCTGGTTGGTTGATATTGTCGTTCTTCCTATGGGATTGCAAATCCCTTCAGCTCCTTCAGTCCTTTCTCTAACTCCTCCATTGGGGACCCCATGATCAGTCCAATGATTAACTGAGAGCATTGTTCTCTGTATTTGCCAGGCTCTGGCAGAGCCTCTCGGAAGACAGCTATATCAGGCTCCTGTCAGCATGTAATTCGTGGCATCCACATTAGTGTCTGGGTTTGGTGACTATACATGGGATGGATCCCCAGGTGAGGCAGTGTGGGTGGCCTTTCCTTCACTCTCTGCTCCAAACTTTGTCTTTCTATTTCCTCCTGTAATATTTTGTTCCCCTTTCTAAGAAGGACTGAATGAAACATCCCCACTTTGGTCTTCCTTCTTCTTGAGCTTCATGTAGTCTGTGAATTGTATCTTGGGTATTCCAAGTTTTTTGGGCTAATATCCACTTATGAGTGAGTGCAAACCATTTGTGTTCTTTTGTGATTAGGTTACTTCACTCAGGATATTTTCTAGTTAAATACATTTGCCTAAGAATTTCATCAAGTCATTGTTTTTAATAGCTGAGTAGTACTTCATTGTGTAAATGTAATAATTTTTTAATCTATTCCTCTGTTGAAGAACATCTGGGTTCTTTCCAGCTTCTGGCTATTATAAATAAGGCTGCTATGAGCATGAGTCCTTGTTATATGTTGGAGCATCATTTGGGTATATGCTCAGGAGTGGTATAGATGTATCTTCAGTTATACTATGTCCAATTTTCTGAGAAACTGCCAGATAGATTTCCAGAGTGGTTGTACCAGCTTGCAATCCCACCAACAATGGAGGAGTGTTCCTCTCTCTCCTCATCCTTGCCAGCTTCTACTTTATTCATCAGGGAAAAGCAAATCAAAACAACCCTGAGATTCTGCCTCACCCTCCTAGAATGGCTAAAATCAAAAACTCAGGTGACAATAGATCCTTACTTCTTACCTTGGATAAAAAGTTGATTCAAAACAAATTGAAGATCCAAAATGCTTGATACAGCCCCATAAAAAACTAACGGTAACATTATAAGACACAGACAAACAAGGACTTCCTGACTAGAAGTCCAAGTACTTGGGAAGGAGCACCCCCAACAATTCCCACATGAAACTTCATAAAATGTAAAAATCTGTCTCCAGCAAAGGAAACAGTCTTTCAAGTGAAGCTTACAAAAATGAGAGGAAGCCTTTGATAGCCATTCACCTGATAGAAGACTATCAAGAATACATAAAAAAATCCTTCAAAAAATAAGTAAGAATCAAATAACTCAAAGAATATATGGTCTAATAAAACAAATAGTTTATTCTCAAAAGCTGAAATATAAATGGTCATTAAACATGAAAAATGTTTTACCTCAGCAGGCATGACAAAAAGCAAATTAAAACTCTTTTGAAATTTCATTTCATCCCAGTCAGACTAGCAAACATTAAGAAAATAAATGATTTAAAACAAAAATCTACATGAATTGCAACAAAGTAAAAACCAATCCATTCACTTTGGCAATACAATACACATATAAGCAACAGTAAATTGATTAGGTATATTTATATATTTATATGTATGGATACATGTAACAATAGTTTTATTTTTTAAAGAGAAAACAGATGCATATGGCCCAGACATTCTACTCTGATGTATTTTACCAAAGGGTTATAAATCAACATATCAGAGACTCTTACACGTTGACTTTTAATGCAGCATAATCAGTAAGTTATCAAGTCTTACTGGGTATCAATCAAGAAAGAAATGGATAAAGAATGTGGCATATATACACAACAAAATGGTTTGCAGCCATACAGAAAAGCAAATGTACATTGTGTGCAGAAAATGGACAGAACTGTAGAAAATCATGTTAAACAAATTAAGTCAGTCACAGAGAAACAAGTACAATCTTTCTCTTACTCATGGATCCTAGGTTTTATATAGATATATATGTTATATAGTCGTCTGTCATTCCTATGTCACAATAGTAAAACAAAACTGAATTAATTACTTATCTTGCTCTGATAAAATGCATAGCAATAGTAACTTAAGAAAGAAAGGGCATTTTTTTCTGGCTTGCAGTTTCAGAAATTGGGAGTCTATGGTCACGCAATGATATGGCAACTCACAGCAAGAGGTGGTTGTTTACAGATTATCCATAGTCAAAAAGCAGAGAATGATGAAGATTCAGACTCAGCTTGCTTTCTTCCTCTAATTCAGTCTAGAATCCCAGAAAATAGGTAAGGTCTCAGTTACCGCTAGAGCAGATCTTTCCATCTCTATTAACCACCCCTAGATAACCCCACATAGATGTATACAGAGATTTGTTCCCAGGGTGTTTCTAAATCCCACAAAGCAACAGAGGAGATATATCACCACAGAAAGTGTCTAGGGAAACAAAGGAAATCAACAGGAAAAGAAAGGACAAAAAAGGTAGGGTTCTATGTTATGGGGTGAATATATTCAAAGTTTATTACATACTTGCTTGGCATTGTCTTACATAGCTTAGGATTTGTATAGTAAATGCACAGTATTAAAAATAAAAAATTAAAAGCTGGATATAAATATAATTATTGTCATACAATATCATAGAGACGCCAGTTATTTTCAACTTAATTTCTAAATTTAAAACAAAGCAAGTACAATTTTCTAAAATGAATCTGTAGCTTCTGAAGGTCACAGGAAAAACAAGAAAATTTGAAAAAGTCTCTAAGTTTAACAGTTATTTAGAAGTTATTCAACAATGTTTAAAGACAAGGGTCTGTTGCCTTACTATATACAAAGAGGAAGATGGACAGAAAAATTTCCCCCAAAGTAGGCATGCTTGGTTGAATAGTGTTTCTCAGTTTCATGTCCATTTGTCATTTCTCAATGCAACCTTACTGGAAAAAAGGGACAATGAAATTTTAAATATGAGGCTTTGGTAGATTAGGATCATCCCAAATAAAACTATAGTTCCTAGAAGGAGTTACACATGAAGACCAGGAGATAATGATACATGAGGATGGAGGCAGGAATCAGAGCACTGCATCCTCAAACTATGATGCTAAGGTTGCCAGCCACCAGTAGAAATTAGGAAGTGACAAGAAAAGAAGACACTTTCCCTTGGAGCCTTCAGAGAGAGCATGGCCCTACAGACAACTCGATTTAAGAGTGTTCCCCCCAAACAGTGAGATAATTCATTTCTGTTGTAAAACCTGTAGCTGGTCATAATTTGTGTTGGGAAGCTCTTGGATGCTATCATCCAAACTAGGGATTGATAAAAATCTAGCACATTGCAGTTTAAGGAGATTCACTCCGTTCACTCATGGATTATACAGCTCACCTGGAACAGCATGAGCACTGGATGGCTAGAGTTGTGCAGACTGTCCCTCTTTATGGTGAGAAGAAGGGGAAATGATGAACTGTCTAGTAAATTGTTCTAGAATTAGCAAGCAGCCCTAAAACCTGTCTTAGCAAGAAGCTCCAGTCAGCAGAAGGAACTTGGCTCTGGTAATGCTTCCAAGTATAAATAAGAGTGGTAGTGACACTAGCCATGTGCTTTCTTTCTTAAAGCAGTAGGGGAAAGTCTATGCTGGTGTACTGCCCTAACTCACTGGGCAGAACTAAATTCCTCTTTCTGACTCAGCTAATTTTTTTTATCTCAGAAACAGTCTGAAAAGAGATTAAAAGCCTTCAGCAGGAAGAAAGAGGCAGACTATAGAGAAAATTGTGGGGATACAATTTCCTCCAAAATATCCATTAAAAGGTAGGTGAGAAAGTTCCTGTGGCTGTGCATTGAAGCTAGTCAGTGATTTAGGAGACTGTGGCACTGGAAATCACCCGTAGTTGTTAATGACCTTACATTAAAGTGGCAAGTGGGACACTCAGTAGGGTCAATTGCAGATTCAATGACAAGAATTAAAGCTCAGATCTCTCTAATGAGATCTGTGCTATTCCTTGTGGTTCAAGGGACACCGCAGTTAATAGTATGCAGCCTCAAGTGTCAATCCCCTTGCAAAAGCACAGTTAAGCATTCCCCAGGCTGCGTAAACAATGCTCTGTAGTAGGAAGCACTGCCCTCCTTTTAGCATGCCAAGGCATTCTTAGAATGCACCCAGGATCTCTTACTAAACATTCCATTCTAAAACTTGAAAATTCTCCATGGTCAGTTGCTAAATCATGATTGTGACAATAAAAGTCACCCGTGAGGAGAGGACAAAGGGAAAGAAAGTGAGAATAGCATGTCCAACCATGTCGTGTAGCTATAGACTAAATGCACAAGAATGCTCAACACAGGTTGGGAAAAAACATCTACAGGGATGAGAAAAGGTTAAATGCTTGAAGTGAAAATATTAAAAGCACTTATTCATTTCTATAACTAAAAGAAGAGAATTTGATTCATGCTATTTATAAATAGTGGAATAAATTAATGCAGATCCCTTCTCAGCATGGAGCTAACTCTGGGAGCTCATTGAGGTAAAAGTAACTGTTAAATATTTCTGTTCTAGGAACAAAAATAGTACATCGGAACAACCCAGCATTGTATACTCTCATTATTTAAGAAATGAAAAATGTTTTATAGACATATATATCTCCTTCATTTTGCAAAGCTACCCTCCCTTTTGAAATCCATTGCCACCTTCCCCAATCACTGTTCAATTCAGCACTGAGACTCACGTGACACTTCTGACAACCGACTCAGAATTATTGGTGGCAAACAGTTTTTAAACATCCTATCTCCTAGGAAACCTGCTTCTTTCTCACAGAATGGAAGGGCTGGAGGAAAGTGTGAATATGAAGTCACATCTCAGGATGAGGTGGCCACTGGTGATAGATCAATTCCAACACGAATCATTATCAATGTCACCAAGCTCCAGATGCCTCTCAGAATCACTGCTATAGTAGGGATCAGTCGAAAACACTACTGTTTCTCTCAGGAATGCCTGTAGTCATATAAGAGATGACTATTTTAAGCTTGAATTCCGTGGATTAAAGTCATCTAAAAATCTTCAGCCAGATAGTCCAGCCAACAAAATCCAGGTAGTTGATATGAAAAACAGAAACATCTTGCTAGACATTTTAAAAGTTTATTTTAGTGTGTGAAATTTTTCTGAAACTTTGAAACATGTTGTAACCTGGAAGGTGGTACAAGCTTGAATGGTACTAACAAAATGAAAACTACCCAATTCTGGCCCAGAATTAGGTAAAGACACTAAGTAATAAAAATAGGTTAAAAACACTAGAGTATAGACACCAAATAGGTGACGACACTAAAGAATAAACACCAAAGAATGGGTAAAGACACTATGCAATAGCATTGAACTGCTGGGATAAGACTTACTAAAAATTATTTTTTTCATTTCATAAATGAGGGAGTGACTCCTGAAAACCCTAGTAGAACTCTGTCGGAGCCCTAGAAAGTAAGCAAAGTTCCCTGTGGAATGCTTTGGGGAAATTAACATATTGGGCCAGATTAGTAATTCCTCTTGGATTGGAGTAGAGGCATGGGGAATTGGCACATGTAGGGGTGGGGGTAGGGTGGGGGAGGAAGAGGAAGCTGGGTGTTATTTTGCTTCTTCTATTTTTATCTTTCCTTGGAGGAAATGCATAATTGACATGGTTGGCAGAAGTATTTTATCCCTGGGAAGAATCTTAAAGATCATGTGGAACTATAATGTTGACCACCCCAAAAGGGCTAATTAATTCACCCAACAAGCTTTTAATAAGTGCTGTGACAGTCAGTCCTGGCTCCTGCTGTCTTCGTATTTCATGCTAATAATACCTCAACTTTTTTCTGTGACATCACATGCATATACAAACCATCTAACAGGTTCCACAGACTCCCAGTTTCTTATCTAGTGAATTACCTAATCCTGCAGTGTCTTTCGTTTTCTACTGGGGCAACATGTGAAGCTACACTGGGCAACAAGATAATTATGAAGGCAATTATCCTAGAAAATGGAAGGACTTTACACATTGAAATGTTTCAAAGAACCTTTATGGGTGCAAACGACTAAAGTTACAGATGGGTTAGTTCCTGGAGGCTACTTGTTCCCCACCAATGACAATGTGGCAGAGCTCCTGAGGTGTATGTTCATTCCTGGGGACCCTGGACTCTTCTGACAGGGGCTTAATGGAGGCTTCCTACAGCTTTGCCAGCATGGATTGCAGTCTAGGGTGCACTCACCAACTTCCTTTCTTTCTCACTCAGTTCCCCAATCTCTGCCAGCTACTTCGCATGTTCTTTCCTAGGCACTCCCTGCTGAATACCGTCTCGGCATCTGCTACTCATAGAGCTCAAACTAGCAAGAAATATATAATGTATGAAACATCATGAGAAAACTCCCCAAAAGTGAAGCTAGGAAAATCCAGGGCTAAGCACAAGCATGTGCAAAAAAATATGCTAGCTTTTATGTAAAAATGAAGATACTATCAAAATACAAATGCATGGTTCTTAATACAATGGGAGTTACAAAAGACTCGTGGAAGGTAGACAGGAGATGTGGAGGAGATAGAAGTGTTTTAACTATCTTTTTATACACAGTTTTTGGCTGTTAACTGAGTGAAAACGGCACATATATGTATATATGTACGTATACATATTTTTAAATAAAAGATTGAATATCTTGAAAAATAAATGCAGGTTTTCTAGGTTCTCGTTGCTCTGGAACGTGTGGCACATATTCTCAAGAAGTCAATCTATGGGTTGGAAAAGCTCCCTTGTAAGCCATAAGACATCAATTACTCAACTCGGTTGTATGCTAGAACACCACAGCAGTGGCACGCCTTACAAAACTGTAAAAACTATTTAACACCCTTCTAACAGGATTCTCCCACCACTGACAGCATGAACGGTCATATCAACAGGGCCTCTATGCAGAATCCAAGTTAACATGTTTCTCTGGAATTGAGTCTTGCCTACATTTAATTATGCGACTTTACAAGCCCCGATTCTAATTCACAAATCCTAAAGATGGCAGTTTGAGATAGCTGCACCATGACCTGAATTAATCTTCACCCATGAAGATAGATGTTTAACAAAACTGCTGTGGCTGAAGTGGGTGCATCATTTACAGCTCTGAGATGGACTTCTCATCTATTGCAAGCCTGTCTGCAAGATTATGACACTTCCAAAAATGGAATTCATACTGTCAACAGCCATGCTTTATTAATAGGCTTGATAAATGAAATATGTTTCAGAGATAGACAATTCATCATCTCAGCATTTCATACTGGACTGGCAAGGTGAATTTTGAATCTTGATTTAAGGAAAAATGTGTATTATAAAATTAAGTATTTCAATAAAAAAATTAATGTATTTTGGAATGCACGAGGGGAGTTTTTTAAAAAGTGTTACAGTGTAGAAAATTCAGAAATATACTTCACTCCAAGACTAAAAGTTATCTACCATGTCTGACATAGAAAGTATTTCAACTCTATGCAGTATTTGACCATATGAAGACCTTTTCTTGTTAATGTTTTTAAGAACTCTAGAGGTCTTTGGCAATAGCTTTTCAATAAAGGTAGTCCTTTGGTGAGATCTCACTACATTCTAGTCTCTGTGCTGTGGGTTATATACATATAACCTCTGTTTCAATATAACTAGATGTAAAGTAGGTATTATTTTTATTTCTTAGCATTTACGTCTTGAAATCAGGTAACACAGATAGAATAAGACAGTGATCAAACCCTGTCTGATTGCAAAACTGATTTTCTTTCTACCCTGTGGACTGCCTCACCTTAGAACTTCAGAAGGAACCACTCCTAGAACCTGACCTATATCTAAAACTCTTGACTTCATCTATGTGTGAGCTTTTTCTCTGGGTTTAGAATGCATTAATCTGTTCTGGGGTTATCCACACAATTATATTTCTGTCTGCTTTTAGCTTGCTTTTGCTGTGGACAGAGAGGAAACCAAACAGAAGCATGTTACTTTTTCTATATCTTCAGGCCATGAAGTTGTGCTCCGAGTGACTGCACACGTAAGCAGTAGACATCAGAGTGAGCAGAAGGACATTTATAAAAAAACTAAATGATAGGTTTCTAAAAGTGATGCCCTGAGAGCAACGTTTGAAGAACTTAACAAGCAAACCCTTCATTTCCACACTCTGTCCCTAAGGCTGTAGGCATAACCAATGTTCATTCCTCACCTAATATGTCACTGACCCTGTATAATGCACCAGTATATTGCTCTACTGCCCCTGCAGGAAGAATAAGTGGGCATCTAGATCAGTGCCCCACCCCCAATAAAGTAGACTTTGTATCACTCTGACCTCTTTACATCACAGACTTTCAAACTGAAGTCCGTGACACAGAAGAGAATGACAAAGTGGGAAAATAGAATGTAACCAGCAGATCCATCAAAACATGAGATCTAGCAGATATAAAAGGAATCAACCACTACCAACAGCCAAACTTCAAATTATTTAGCTTCAAAATGAACAACCAATACAGAATTTTAAACCAGCAACATGGTTACTTTGGCAATGGATCACATGGAAGGACCTAGGTCTGTATGATACATTTGGAATATAGACATGTCTTAAATACACACCTTTAATCCCTTTGGCTAGAATGCAGACATGCCTTTAGTACATATATTTACTCCCAATGACCTCTAATTAAGAGACAGACAAAGTGACAAATCAGAGAAAGATTTGACAGAAGGATTCCCTCTCATGAGAACAAACAGAAAAAGAGGCTACTTAAGAGCAGTGAAGGAAAGAGAGTTAAGTGGTGTTCAGTTGAGTTTGGTACACTACAGATGAATGCAGTTGAATTCAGTTGAGTTTGTGTAGTTCCATTCAGTTCTGATTTGTCCATGCAGTCAATGCAGTCCATGCAGTTCAGTTCCCAGAGTTCAGTGGCAGTTTTTCCAATCAGAGCAATTCAGTTAGCAGCCAATTTGAATCAGTCAGCATGGAGAGGAGTTCATGCCAGAACAGCGGAATTGAACCAGCCAGCCAGAGTTCAGTAAAAGCTGGAAAGGATGAGTTTATTCAGCAGGAAGTCTTGGGAGCAGAAACATTCTAGGCCTCAGTTAACAGATGGAGGCTGGATTTTGAAGCCCTCAAGGTCCAGGTTTGTAGAAGATTTTATCTAATCCTAAAGCTTCCAGGCCTAGGCCTATGGATAGTTAGAAATGTTATAGGCTCAGCCCAAGTCAGATGTACATAAGGCTTGGGTAATGCTCTCATCTCATCCTTTCCTCTGAGTAAATAAGATATTCACAAACAAATCTTTATAGACCTTTAATTTCCCTGAGAGGGTTGTGTGGGGTGGCATATGAATATGCCTGTATGTACAGTTAGCAGATATTCTTCAAAGAATATCATAAAGCTATCAATAAATACATGAAAAATACTTAATGTAATTAATCATGAAGAAAATGCAACAGTAAGAATACATCACCTCAGGAAGAAAGGATTTATTACCAAGACCAAAGACCACATGCAGATGAGAATGCAAAGATAGGGAAGCCTCTCTTGAACATAGTTTCTGCACATGTAAGTTAGTAAAGTTGTTGTAGAGAGGGCTGGGAAAATTCTTCCAAAGTCTAAATATGTTGGGAGCGATGCCCTCAAAACCCTCCATTGTTGATGTTATTATTATGGCTAGAATTAAGTATGACTGGGTTCATAGAAAATCCCTAGCCAGCTGCAGAAGACTATTACAAATCTGGTGGTCAAAATGAATAATAATAATAATAATAATAATAATAATAATATACATCAAGATACACAATGCAATGACCTGTAACCTTTCTGAAAAACCAACATCCTGCTGACTAATAGATATGACAAACCTGTGACCTTTCTGACAACCTGTCAACATCAGCCTACTCCCTGACCACATGAATATTGTGTCCTTGGCATGCGTAAATGTTTCTTACTCCCCACCTCCCTCTGTTACCCATGTTATGGTATAAATTCAGCCTTGGGAAAAATAAAGTTGTCGCCTTGATCAGACTCTTGGCGTCCTTCTTCACGTCTCTTATCCCCCATTCTCTCCCAGATACACCTTCAGACCCTTCGCTTACATAAATAGAACTAACATGTGATCTAACAATTCCACTATAACTATGTGTCCCAAAGAAATCTCATCAGTATACCAAAGAACACTGACACCCTTGCATTCATTGAAATACTATCCATAGTAGCCAAAAAATGGAAGCAATTGAAGTGGCCATTAAATAAATGATAAATGGACCATAAGAAATATATTCATCAACAAAAGGTGAAAATCTTTAAAGGGCTTTCACAGATAAGGAAGTCATTGTGTTAACTGAAATTAGCCAGGCACAAAACAACAGGTTCCATATGTTTTCATTCACATCTGACATCTAAAAGACATTGGTCTCACAGAAGCTGAGTATATAATGATGGTTATTAGAGACCGAGGAGATGTGGAGAGGAGAGAAATGGAGAAGGAATGATGAATATGCCCTAAATTCTAGTATTCTATTCCATAGTGGGGTTGCTGTGAATAATGAAAATGCAATATCAAATGACAGAAAAATATTACTAGTGTTTTCAAAATACAGAAATAATAATTGACTGAAAAAATGGCTTTATTTTAAGTCGGTATGTGATGTATAGTTTTGTCAATTAAAACTTAGTTCCTGACAGTGACTATAAATGGTATAGCAGCAAACAGCTTTATATATATATGTATGTATATGCAGTAAATTCATGACTATCAGGGCAGGCTAGGTCTGTCTGTACATTTCTGTTTAATAACTATTCATAATATGCCTTCCCCCACTGTGATGCTTATTTCTGAGTAGCTGCAGTCACCATAGTCTGGTCAACCGTTGATTGAGAGGATCAGTTTGGGGCAATCTGATGCATGGGAAGTGCCAACTTATAACGTTGAACTTCTTCCAGTGTACAGTAAGGTAGAATGTCATGTATTTGTCTTTTTTAAATAACAATACTGTCTAGTCTAAGGGTAGCCTGTGGGTTCATGAGACTATTACTGTGGAAACCTCATCCTTTTATTGGAAAGTTGCTAAATTACCACCTTGAATTCTAAAGATCCTTTCCCATGACTACAAACTTCTTCCCTATTAGAATTATCCTAAGCACTGACTTCAAGTCAAGGGCTATTTGTGTGTGTGTGTGTGTGTGTGTGTGTGTGTGTGTGTGTGTGTGTGCGCGCGCGCGCGCGCGCGAGTGTGTGTGTGTGTGTGTGTGTGTGTGTGTGTATAGTGTGTGTGTATATTAAGATTAAGGGAAAACGGGTGAGGAAAAGAAAATGGGTTTGACTTTTCCTGAATCTCAGTATTTCACTGTGTAATGATTGTAGTGCATAGAAAGGAAGGGTTTTGACAAAACCATTCTAATAAGCATCTTTGGATACTGTTCTTCCAACTTTACCCTAAAGTCAGGAAATTTGGAAATTCAAGTCCATGCCAATTCAACTGCAATCTTATGTTTGGATTTTTTTCACCTTGTGCTTTAGTACGATGACAACAATAAGAATTGTATTTTGTTAAAAATCTTTTAACACCAAAATAAAACATTAAACTAAGAACTTTATCCTTTTATAGTGTATCATTATAGAATATCACAGTTTCTTTTAGAACTTAGTTTATTGGAATAACTAAGGCTTAGCAATGTTTTTTTTTTTTTTTTTTTTTATATGAAAAAACTTTAATGACCCAGTAACAACAAAAATATGGCATGGTATCATCACGCCGCATTTGAAATTATTCTACATAGCTTTAGTTATAAAGACTGAATCTTGTAGATTTCAAAACAAACATTGATCAATGGAATATTATGCCTTGACTCCTACTTCTGCCTGATTTTTTGACAAAGAGGCAAATAATACACACGAATGAAGCTGCCGTAACTGGATATGTAAGTATGTTGAAAAATGAAATTTGATTCTTATCTCCTTGCATAAAATTCAAAATCAAGAAGATCAAGAACCTAACAAAAAACTTTAGATTCTGAGTCTATTAAAGAAGAGAGTAGGGAATATTCTTGAAATCAACAGCACAGGAAAAGACTTTTTGAACATTGCACCAATATGATGGGAATTAAACCCACAATTAATAAGTGGGAACTCATGAAACTAAAATGGTTCTGTACAGCAAAGGACACCATAATTCAATTGGGGAGGCAGGTTAAGGAATGAGAAAAATATTTATAGCTATATGAGTCATATAGGAATGATATTGAAAATATAAAATGAGCAAGAGCAAAAACAAACAGAAATGACCAAATATCAAAAGCAATAATTAAAATGTTTCATAAACTTCTATGCTTTCCCTTGTTTTTTTTTTTTTTTTTTTTTATTTATTTATTTTTTTTTTTTTTTATTAACTTGAGTATTTCTTATGTACATTTCGAAGTGTTGTTCCTTTCCGGTTTCGGGCAAACATCCCTTCCCTCCCCCCTTCCTTATGGGTGTTCCCCTCCCCACCCCCCCCCATTGCCGCCCCCTCCCCGACAGTCTAGTTCACTGGGGGTTCAGTCTTAGCAGGACCCAGGGCTTCCCCTTCCACTGGTGCTCTTACTAGGATATTCATTGCTACCTATGAGGTCAGAGTCCAGGGTCAGTCCATGTATAGTCTTTAGGTAGTGGCTTAGTCCCTGGAAGCTCTGGTTGCTTGGCATTGTTGTACATATGGGGTCTCAAGCCCCTTCAAGCTCTTCAGTTCATTCTCTAATTCCTTCAACGGGGGTCCCGTTCTCAGTTCAGTGGTTTGCTGCTGGCATTCGCCTCTGTATTTGCTGTATTCTGGCGTGTCTCTCAGGATCGATCTACATCGGCTCCTGTCGGTCTGCACTTCTTTGCTTCATCCATCTTGTCTAATTGGGTGGCTCTATATGTATGGGCCACATGTGGGGCAGGCTCTGAATGGGTGTTCCTTCAGTCTCTGTTTTAATCTTTGCCTCTCTCTTCCCTGCCAAGGGTATTCTTGTTCCCCTTTTAAAGAAGGAGTGAAGCCTTCACATTTTGATCATCCGTCTTCAGTTTCATTTGTTCTAGGCAACTAGGGTAATTCAAGCATTTGGGCTAATAGCCACTTATCAGTGAGTGCATACCATGTATGTCTTTCTGTGATTGGGTTAGCTCACTCAGGATGATATTTTCCAGGTCCAACCATTTGCCTACTGAATTTCATAAAGTCGTTGTTTTTGATAGCTGAGTAATATTCCATTGTGTAGATGTACCACATTTTCTGTATCCATTCCTCTGTTGAAGGGCATCTGGGTTCTTTCCAGCTTCTGGCTATTATAAATAAGGCTGCGATGAACATAGTGGAGCACGTGTCTTTTTTATATGTTGGGGCATCTTTTGGGTATATGCCCAAGAGAGGTATAGCTGGATCCTCAGGCAGTTCAATGTCCAATTTTCTGAGAAACCTCCAGACTGATTTCCAGAATGGTTGTACCAGTCTGCAACCCCACCAACAATGGAGGAGTGTTCCTCTTTCTCCGCATCCTCGCCAGCATTTGCTGTCACCTGAGTTTTTGATCTTAGCCATTCTCACTGGTGTGAGGTGAAATCTCAGGGTTGTTTTGATTTGCATTTCCCTGATGACTAAAGATGTTGAACATTTCTTTAGGTGTTTCTCAGCCATTCGGCATTCCTCAGCTGTGAATTCTTTGTTTAGCTCTGAACCCCATTTTTTAATAGGGTTATTTGTCTCCCTGCAGTCTAACTTTTTGAGTTCTTTGTATATTTTGGATATAAGGCCTCTATCTGTTGTAGGATTGGTAAAGATCTTTTCCCAATCTGTTGGTTGCCGTTTTGTCCTGACCACAGTGTCCTTTGCCTTACAGAAGCTTTGTAGTTTTATGAGATCCCATTTGTCGATTCTTGATCTTAGAGCATAAGCCATTGGTGTTTTGTTCAGGAAATTTTTCCAGTGCCCATGTGTTCCAGATGCTTCCCTAGTTTTTCTTCTATTAGTTTGAGTGTGTCTGGTTTGATGTGGAGGTCCTTGATCCACTTGGACTTAAGCTTTGTACAGGGTGATAAGCATGGATCGATCTGCATTCTTCTACATGTTGACCTCAGTTGAACCAGCACCATTTGCTGAAAATGCTATCTTTTTTCCATTGGATGGTTTGGGCTCCTTTGTCAAAAATCAAGTGACCATAGGTGTGTGGGTTCATTTCTGGGTCTTCAATTCTATTCCATTGGTCTATCTGTCTGTCTCTGTACCAATACCATGCAGTTTTTATCACTATTGCTCTGTAATACTGCTTGAGTTCAGGGATAGCGATTCCCCCTGAAGTCCTTTTATTGTTGAGGATAGTTTTAGCTATCCTGGGTTTTTTGTTATTCCAGATGAATTTGCAAATTGTTCTGTCTAACTCTTTGAAGAATTGGATTGGTATTTTGATGGGGATTGCATTGAATCTGTAGATCGCTTTTGGTAAAATGGCCATTTTTACTATATTAATCCTGCCAATCCATGAGCATGGGAGATCTTTCCATCTTCTGAGGTCTTCTTCAATTTCTTTCTTCAGAGTCTTGAAGTTCTTGTTGTACAAATCTTTTACTTGCTTGGTTAAAATCACACGAGGTATTTATATTATTTGGGTCTATTATGAAGGTGTCGTTTCCCTAATTTCTTTCTCGGCTTGTTTCTCTTTTGTGTAGAGGAAGGCTACTGATTTATTTGAGTTAATTTTATACCCAGCCACTTTGCTGAAGTTGTTTATCAGCTTTAGTAGTTCTCTGGTGGAACTTTTTGGGATCACTTAAATATACTATCATATCATCTGCAAATAGTGATATTTTGACTTCTTCTTTTCCGATCTGCATCCCCTTGATCTCCTTTTGTTGTCTGATTGCTCTGGCTAGAACTTCAAGAACTATATTGAATAAGTAGGGAGAGAGTGGGCAGCCTTGTCTAGTCCCTGATTTTAGTGGGATTGCTTCAAGTTTCTCTCCATTTAGTTTAATGTTAGCAACTGGTTTGCTGTATATGGCTTTTACTATGTTTAGGTATGGGCCTTGTATTCCTATTCTTTCCAGGACTTTTATCATGAAGGGGTGTTGAATTTTGTCAAATGCTTTCTCAGCATCTAATGAAATGATCATGTGGTTTTGTTCTTTCAGTTTGTTTATATAATGGATCACGTTGATGGTTTTCCGTATATTAAACCATCCCTGCATGCCTGGGATGAAGCCTACTTGATCATGGTGGATGATTGTTTTGATGTGCTCTTGGATTCGGTTTGCCAGAATTTTGTTGAGTATTTTTCGTCGATGTTCATAAGGAAATTGGTCTGAAGTTCTCTTTCTTTGTTGGGTCTTTGTGTGGCTTAGGTATAAGAGTAATTGTGGCTTCATAGAAGGAATTCGGTAGTGCTCCATCTGTTTCAATTTTGTGGAATAGTTTGAATAATATTGGTACGAGGTCTTCTATGAAGGTCTGATAGAATTCTGCACTAAACCCGTCTGGACCTGGGCTCTTTTTGGTTGGGAGACCTTTAATGACTGCTTCTATTTCCTTAGGAGTTATGGGGTTGTTTAACTGGTTTATCTGTTCCTGATTTAACTTCGGTACCTGGTATCTGTCTAGGAAATTGTCCATTTCCTGCAGATTTTCAAGTTTTGTTGAGTATAGGCTTTTATAGTAAGATCTGATGATTTTTTGAATTTCCTCTGAATCTGTAGTTATGTCTCCCTTTTCATTTCTGATTTTGTTAATTTGGACACGCTCTCTGTGTCCTCTCGTTAGTCTGGCTAAGGGTTTATCTATCTTGTTGATTTTCTCAAAGAACCAACTTTTGGTTCTGTTGATTCTTTCTATGGTCCTTTTTGTTTCTACTTGGTTGATTTCAGCTCTGAGTTTGATTATTTCCTGCCTTCTACTCCTCCTGGGTGTATTTGCTTCTTTTTGTTCTAGAGCTTTTAGGTGTGCTGTCAAGCTGCTGACATATGCTCTTTCCTGTTTCTTTCTGCAGGCACTCAGCGCTATGAGTTTTCCTCTTAGCACAGCTTTCATCGTGTCCCATAAGTTTGGGTATGTTGTACCTTCATTTTCATTAAATTCTAAAAAGTTTTTAATTTCTTTCTTTATTTCTTCCTTGACCAGGTTATCATTGAGTAGAGCATTGTTCAGTTTCCACGTATATGTGGGCATTCTTCCCTTATTGTTATTGAAGACCAGCTTTAGGCCGTGGTAGTCCGATAGCACGCATGGGATTATTTCTATCTTTCTGTACCTGTTGAGGCCTGTTTTTTGACCAATTATATGGTCAATTTTGGAGAAAGTACCATGAGGAGCTGGGAAGAAGGTATATCCTTTTGCTTTAGGGTAGAACGTTCTATAAATATCCGTTAAGTCCATTTGGCTCATGACTTCTCTTAGTCTGTCTCGTCTCTGTTTAATTTCTGTTTCCATGATCTGTCCATTGATGAGAGTGGGGTGTTGAAATCTCCTACTATTATTGTGTGAGGTGCAATGTGTGTTTTGAGCTTTAGTAAGGTTTCTTTTTACGTATGTAGGTGCCCTTGTATTTGGGGCATAGATATTTAGGATTGAGAGTTCATCTTGGTGGATTTTCCTTTGATGAATATAAAGTGTCCTTCCTTATCTTTTTTGATGACTTTTAGTTGGAAATTGATTTTATTTGATATTAGAATGGCTACTCCAGCTTGCTTCTTCTGACCATTTGCTTGGAAAGTTGTTTCCCAGCCTTTCACTCTGAGGTAGTGTCTGTCTTTGTCTCTGAGGTGTGTTTCCTGTAGGCAGCAGAATGCAGGGTCCTCGTTGCGTATCCAGTTTGTTAATCTATGTCTTTTTATTGGGGAGTTGAGGCCATTGATGTTGAGAGATATTAAGGAATAGTGATTATTGCTTCCTGTTATATTCATATTTGGATGTGAGGTTGTGTTTGTGTGCTTTTCTTCTCTTTGTTTTGTTGCCAAGACGATTAGATTCTTGCCTCTTCTTGGGTATAGCTTGCCTCCTTATGTTGGGCTTTACCATTTATTATCCTTTGTAGTGCTGGATTTGTAGAAAGATATTGTGTAAATTTGGTTTTGTCATGGAATATCTTGGTTTCTCCCTCTATGTTAATTGAGAGTTTTGCAGGATACAGTAGCCTGGGCTGGCATTTGTGTTCTCTTAGGGTCTGTATGACATCAGTCCAGGATCTTCTGGCCTTCATAGTTTCTGGCGAGAAGTCAGGTGTGATTCTGATAGGTCTGCCTTTATATGTTACTTGACCTTTTTCTCTTACTGCTTTTAATATTCTTTCTTTATTTTGAGCATTTAGTGTTTTGACTATTATGTGACGGGAGGTGTTTCTTTTCTGGTCCAATCTATTTGGAGTTCTGTAGGCTTCTTGTATGCTTATGGGTATCTCTTTTTTTAGGTTAGGGAAGTTTTCTTCTATGATTTTGTTGAAGATATTTACTGGTCCTTTGAGCTGGGAGTCTTCACTCTCTTCTATACCTATTATCCTTAGGTTTGATCTTCTCATTGAGTCCTGGATTTCCTGAATGTTTTGGACCAGTAGCTTTTTCCACTTTACATTATCTTTGACAGTTGAGTCAATGATTTCTATGGAATCTTCTGCTCCTGAGATTCTCTCTTCCATCTCTTGTATTCTGTTGGTGAAGCTTGTATCTACAGCTCCTTGTCTCTTCTTTTTGTTTTCTATATCCAGGGTTATTTCCATGTGTTCTTTCTTGATTGCTTCTATTTCCATTTTTAATTCCTTCAACTGTTTGTTTGTGTTTTCCTGGAATTCTTTCAGGGATTTTTGCGATTCCTCTCTGTAGGCTTCTACTTGTTCTCTAAAAGAGTTCTTCACGTCTTTCTTGAAGTCCTCCAGCATCATGATCAAATCTGATTTTGAAACTAGATCTTGCTTTTCTGGTGTGTTTGGATATTCCATGTTTGTTTTGGTGGGAGAATTGGGCTCCGATGATGCCATGTAGTCTTGGTTTCTGTTGCTTGTGTTCCTGCGCTTGCCTCTCGCCATCAGATTATCTCTAGTGTTACTTTGTTCTGCTAATTCTGACAGTGGCTAGACTGTCCTATAAGCCTGTGTGTCAGGAGTGCTGTAGACCTGTTTTACTGTTTTCTTTCAGCCAGTTATGGGGACAGAGTGTTCTGCTTTCGTGTGTGTAGTTTTGTCCCTCTACAGGTCTTCAGCTGTTCCTGTGGGCCTGTGTCTTGAGTTCACCAGGCAGGTCACTTGCAGCAGAAAAGTTGGTCTTACCTGTGGTCCCGAGGTTTGAGTTCGCTCGCGGGGTGCTGCCCACGGGCTCTCCGCGGTGGCAGCAACCGGGAAGATCTGCGCCGCCTCTTCCGGGAGCCTCCGTGCACCAGGGTTCCAGATGGCCTCCGGTGTTTTCCTCTGGAATCAGCAATGTGTGTAGAGAGCTGTCTCTTCTGGTTTCGCAGGCGTGTCTGCCTCTCTGAAGGTTTAGCTCTCCCTCCCACGGGATTTGGGTGCAGAGAACTGTTTATCCGGTCTGTTTCCTTCAGGATCCGGCGGTGTCTCAGGCAGGGCTCCTGCCTCACCTGGGCCCTCTCCACGGGAGCCCAGAGGCCTTATACAGTTTCCTCTTGGGTCAGGGATGTGGGCAGGGGTGGGCAGTGTTGGTGGTCTCTTCCGCTCTGCAGCCTCAGGAGTGCCCACCTGACCAGGTGGGAAGGTATCTCTTCCACGGGTTCTGGGTGCAGAGAGCTGCTGCGGGCCAGGGTCCGCGCGGGTGGGGCTTCCGGTAAACACAGGACTTGCCTGGTCCTAGAGGGATTCTGCCTCTGTTGTCCCGATTCCACCCGGCAAGTCACTTGCAGCAGATAAGTTAGTCTTACCTTTGGTCCCGAGGCTCGAGTTCGCTCACGGGGTTCTGCCCACGGGCTCTCCGCGGTGGCCAGGCTTAGCAATGTTAACAAAGACAATGAGGCTAGACATCAGTTTGAACTGTTAAACAATCTTTAACAATTATTGCTAATGTGAGTAGGCCATAAAAACTTATAAACTTTATTTATTAAACTTATCTTTCTTTTTACTAAAAATATGTTGTTCCTTATATAAATTTTTAGAAAACTGATGTTGAACAGAGTTGGAAACAACATAAGTAGTTAGATATGCATCTCTCAGTCAGTTCTTTTTAATCTTAATATACTTCTCTAACCTTACCTTTTTATCATCATTCAAAAATATATACCAATCCAGAAGTATTTTGTAGACCTGCTGTTTTCTCCTTAGTATAAAATAAATATAATCATAAACCAAGAGCTCCATAGTACTAAGTTTCATAGGTGCTGCTTAGTTGGTCTGCACAGTGTGGTCATTTTAACATGATAGCGAAGTCACATGGGATATATCTTTTAACCTTACTATAGATGGCTGGTGCCACATGTTTGCTATATAAAATACGTATTTCTATAAACAAGACTTGAATCCAAGTTACATACACAGTATATTTTAAACAAGAGTTAAATCACATATATAGCATGTTGTATCAAATTAAGATTACCCATGATAAATTTTTAACTATAAGCCTTTTGTTAAAGTTTTAAACAATTTTTGTTATAGATTACTTTTTTAACCCTACCCAATGAACTTACAAATCCTAACAGAGTTTATGGTATAGTCTAAAGGAATTTCTTAAGAGCAGAGATCAAAGAAATCATAGAGATAAAAGGCTTTTAAGGTGAGAGGTAGAGAAACCTTAGAAAGAAGAGACTTTGAAAGAGTAGAGCAGAGCAAGTTTGGACTTAAGAGATTTGGGGATCATTTTTTTAAGCAGTAGCAGATGTTGTTACCATATGAAAAAAAATTGAAAATTGAGCCTGACAGAATTTGGTCATTGATTTGTGCTGAGGCCAAACTGTTTGTAGTTTGAGGACAAAGCAGGTAGTTTCCAGGGGAGGAGAGTAAACCCCAGGAGGGAGTTGAGAGACAGAGAACAGTGTCCCAGAGGCCCAGAAGGGCTTAAGGAAGTTGCAGGACTCCAGCTTCTATGTGGAAGCAAGGAAGCTTTAAAAAGGAGATCAGAGCAAAGAGAAGTGTCTGGTGACAAGAATTTCAATCTAGTACATCCCCAAGTCCAGTGAAAAACATTCCTAAATCACAGGGAGTTTCTGTATGACTGGAGACCCAGTAGGGCAAAAAGAGCTTCCTGACAAAGCAGTGTGGCTTTTGTAGTAAAATTAAACAAAGCAGGAACCTCCAGAGTGACATACACCTAGGAGAGAGAGATACCCACGTGGCTATGAATGTCCAGATGGAAGCAGCAAGCTGGAAAGATGAAAAGAGTAGAAGAGAATCGAGTGGTTCAAGATAGAGGAGAGGCAGACTCTAGAATTTTGAGTCAAATTGTGTGGGTGACAAAAAAATTAGCAGAAACAAATGACCCATTTATACATTAGGAGTTCCAGATCAGCCACTTGGTTTGTAGAGCCAGGGATCCTGGGAAAGGAAATCAATATACCCATCCCTGATTTCAGCACCAAATGAACAAAGAAGAAAAAATGAAAAGAGCACGAGACTGTTCCTTAAAGGTTGAGTTTTGCTTTTTTGACATTTTGTTTCGTTTCGTTTTGTTTTGTTTTGTTTATAGTAGATATTAAGAGTACACAGGCAAAAGCATCCGGAAGAATTCAAACTGAACAGGGCCAGCAGACTAAATTGGGCTATTGGGGATTGGTTCTAATGCCTGGTCTTAATTTGTCTCCCAAAATCACACAGGAATCTATGTGTCCAGACGCTGAGGGACCCTGTTCCTAATTGGTTTTTGATCAATTAATAAAGAGTCAGCGGCCAATGGTTGGGCAGAGGGATAGAGGCAGGAATGTGAGATTTCCCTGACAAAGAATGATGGGAGAGGAAAAAGGTCTGCCATGAGAGGGATCAAGGACAGACCATACAATGAATGGTTTGTACATGCTTGGCCTAGGGAGGTGTGGCCTGTGGGCGTGAGTTTAAGGACCTCACCCTAGCTGCCTGAAAGTCAGTCTTCCACTAGCAGCCTTTAGATGAAGATGTAGAACTCTCAGTTCCTCCTCCTGCACTATGCCTGCCTAGATGCTGCCATGCTCCCACCTTGATGATAATGGACTGAACCTCTGAACCTGTAAGCCAGCCCCACTTAAATGTTGTCCTGTTTAAGACTTGCCTTGGTCATGGTGTCTGTTCACAGCAGTAAAATCCTAACTAAGACAATGAGGAAGCAGAAAGGTCAGACTTAAAGCCCACAAACATGTAAGAGTCCAGGAACGTGGCCCCAGGAGCCACTCACCCAATTGGGTCTAGGCTAGCAGAGATAAAATAAAGATTTAACAAGTATTCATGAATACTGGAGGGGACGTGCTCAACCGTTAAGCTAATCAAGGCTCTCAAGATATAAAGATGTGTATGTGTGTGTTTTATTCATGTGAATCCAGAGCTTTTGGGCAGGTACAGAGCAATCAAAAACCACAAGGAGCTCAGAACAGATTAACTATTTATTCCCTGCTACACTGGGCCTTGTGAGGAGGAGGTAGGGAACAAGATGAGGAACAGAGGAACTAGGAGCCAAGAGGCCAGAAGCAAGCCAGGAGAGCAGGAGTCCAGGAGACCAGGAGACCATGAAACTAGGAGACAACTGTAGTAAAAATGGCTGGGTTATGTAGGGAAGAGAAGACAACGGGGGGGGGGGGAGGCACCCAGCATAACCTCTGGACTGGAGAGTTTAAAGTAGAAGACTGGGTTTCCAGGCAGAAAGACCAGTAGCAAGTATGGATTGAAGGAGAGTAGGACCAGAATCAGTTTTGATATGTTAAATAGGTATCTTAGTGATTAGTCTTGAGACCTAAAAAATACTAGCTTTTTAAGGTTGAAATATTCTTGCAACACATCTAGACTAGACAAAGACAGCTGGTGTATTTGACATTGGAGCCCCAATTTGTTATAGAATTGTGGAATGGATCATCCAAGTATGAGTGCTGAGTCCTGGGAATTTACTTCAAAGAGCCTTCCAGACGCCTATGAAGTTGCAGGTTTTTCACCTACACCCAAGTTCCCGAAATAATGATTGTGAAACCTAATTACTTATTAATAATTGCCTAGGCAAAAGCTTGAACTCTTCCCCCTCCTAACACCACCACCCACCCACCCCACCTACCCTGCTAACTAGTAACCCTGTTATCGCCTTCACTCTATTCTAGGTCTCACCACATGGTGGTTAGTTTACCTCTCCTTGGGTTCATTAGATCATATTCCTCAGAGTTCAGGATGAATCTCTTCCTGTGCCTGACTCTACCCCAGAGTTCTCCCTCCTTATAGGAGCTCCCACCTCCTATTTCCTGACTTAGCTCATTGGCCAGTCAGCTTTTAGTTGAAAGGCGATGTTTCCATACAGTACACAGAGATTCTCTCTACACACCTACAAAATGACAGTTTGAGAGAGAGGCAGTGTGAAGGAAAGCTGAGGCACCTCAGCCTGGCAGCGTGTCTTCTAGAAGACATTAGAAGGTGAACCACTGAGGTCAAAGAGCATGCTCAGGTGCTATGCTTCCATCAGCCAAACTTGTCCTGCCCATCAGGCATGGACGAATCACTAAAGTGGATATCTAGAGGAAATTTCCCTTCAGTAAAGCTCTTTAAAGTTCTTCTGAACCCTTACCTCTGACACACCTCGGTAAGAAAGGTGTGTCCGAGCCATGCATATTCATGCACCATATGCACCATTTTGTCCACCAGCGAAGCTACTGCTTGTAGAGTGCAGTTGTCCACGGAAACTGAAAGATTTGCCTCTGTTAACTTTGCTCACCATGTTGCAACTGTATTTCTGGCCTTCCCCTTATCACAGTGTGATGTCCATTTGCACACCATGTTTTTTCTTGTGACTGAAAAGTGATGGAAGCAGCTTGGCAGCCTGCATGGCAGTGCAATCATTTATTTCTCACAGCGCTCAGTCCTGGGCATTCCCATTGAGCACAAGGCCTTTGAAGTGCATGGTGCATGTAATTTAGCTGACAGAGGATTGCACTAGAGTCCATCTAAATCAAGTCCAAGTCTGAACAGACATCAAAATACTCCCACCCCATAATTGGCAGCTGGTATTTTTTTTTCTGTGTTATTTTTTTTTAAATAAAGGACATTTTCTTGGCTACATATTTTATCAATTTTTTTGTTGTAATGAATTTTTTTCTGTGACTTTGGCAGGACTTTGGGTTTTTTGCCTCAACATTTTCATATGCTCTTAGCTGCTGTCAAGTATTGCCTCAGTTTATGTTTACAACCTATCCAGCAAGAAAGCAAAACAATTCTTTTGAGCATTTTTGACATGTGAGACTAGCAATGGTTTTTGAGTTTTTCTATATAATTTATGTACTTTTTTTAAAATTTGAGCTGACTGACCCAATGTGCAGTTTGCAATAATTTCCTAGATGAAGAACTCTCCTTTAAAGGAATCTACAAAAGGGAGGTAGTAAAGAAAATTTTGAAACAGAGATCAAGGATGCTAATTTACAGTAGTTCTGTATAGCAAGCATTCAAATATACTATAATAGACCTGACTTCAACTTCCCTATTTACCAAAACCTAAGTTAAGATTTCCAACAGTCTACCTATGTTACTATTTTTAATTCCAGATTAAAATCTAAGTAAACCTGGCCTAAGAAACACCTGGGGTGATTTAATAATAAAGTAGGACAGGGCCACTGCTAACAGTTGGCATCAGGGCATAAAAACACAGAGAATATAAAATGTAATAGCAATTGGAAAAATGTAATACAATTCCGTGAAAATGCAATTAAATCAGGTTGGATAAATAGCTTCCAGGACATAATAGCAAGAAGAGAGAGTTCATTTCAATGAAGTGAAAATGGCAAAAACTGAATAAATAATTTAAAGCTGGAAATGAAAAAGTTCCATGTGGAGTTTCGAAGACAATTGAGCTTATGTGACCTTGTGCAAGTCAGTTAACCTCTCGGGGCCTCAGTTTCCTTATTAGGAGAAAGGGAAGGGAGGAGGCAGGGTAAGAGTACTGATCTCCAAGGTCTATTCAAATTCTGAATTTCCCTCCTGGGCTTGGAGGCAATGAAAATGTAGGCCATCAACACATTAGTGGCTCTGGGAAAAGAAAATGCACATAGACAAACTGTGAATTTGGTTTTATATGAAGCCCCGATTTTATCTGCCTTTGTTTTTCTTTTTAAAAATAAGAGATAAGAATAAATGTCTGCAGTAATTGAATTTCTGTTTCCATATTTTCCTGGCTAGTTTTCCCTTATCTGGGGTTACAAGAAGAGGCTGAGGACTGCATACAGATAAAGAAGCCCGTGTGCAGAATGCCAGGCTGGCATTCCCCATGCTCAGCTGCCCTCCCCACTCTTCTGCCCATCTGCTCTCTCCTACCTAATCCTCCAGAGTAGACAAACTAGGTGGGTGCTAATCAGCAGCTAAGGAAAGGGGAGACTTGTGTTCTTGCAAACCAGATGAGTCATGCATCACAGGTCAATCAAGCAAGGCCTCCTGGAAGAGCTTCTTGGGGATTAACTCAGTTGACTGTGAAGTCATGCTGAAAACCTTTCCCATGCAACAGATACCAGTCAGAGACCAGGGAGAAATGGTGCTTATCATGTTTATTCATAAAATCAGGAGGTCTCGATAGAAACAAATGTTTCTAATCTTTATTCTTTAGTGATTTTTTTCTTTTTCTTTTTTAATGAGTAACTTACAAGGCATAAGCATCATCATTATTATATGCATCTTCAGACACATTTTGTTTGCAGAGTTTTTCCTCTCTTCCTGTTCCCTGTCCTCTTGCCCAACTCTATCTTATCTCCTCTTTGTCACTCCAATGGCTCCAGATCCATTTTGTATTCATGTTATATGTGTGCCTTCCTCCTCTGCCCACTTCTTAAGATCATGCTAGTTTCACAACCCACCACACACACACACACACACACACACACACACACACACACACACACACACTTATAAAAATAAAACCTAGGATCCACATATGAGAGGAAATACGATATTTGTCTCTCAGAGTTTTACTGCTAAATAAAATTCCTCCATATATCTATCATTTTGATGTTGTTTTTTGTTTGTTTTTTCTCTGCAATACAGTCTACACAGAACGGGGACTGATTCTATGTGGTTCCTTGTCACTAGAAATGTACTTCCTGTCTTTCTCTATTCTAAAGGAGCTTATCAGTACATGATAACACCAAGAGACACCCAGAAGAATCTCTTATACTCCATATATACTATTCCCTACCTCTATTATAGAGTAGTGGTCCAATTTCCCCTTGGAAATCTGGAAGTCTAGAACAACCACCTGTGTTAATGCTGTAATTTCTTTGTTAGCCTGTTTAGTAAAGGACACCAAGAACTCAACATGTCTGTTGGGGAAGCATTAGATTCAAATTCCAAATATTTGTTGAGTTCCTTGGCTGTAGCACTTTCTCCTTTGGAATCAAAAATATTTAGCTTGCAAAGCATAATGTCACATTAACAGGAAGCAAAATTTTTGCTAGTAGTTTACTAGGGTTAATGGTGAATGATGTGGTACTATTTCCATTGCTACCCTTGATTTTGGGAACTGTAGGTTCTGCTTTTGGGGAAAACTGCTATATACTAGAGGTTGACTTAGAGCATCTACAGTCTTCCAGACTCTCTGCCTCAGTCTTTCCAAGCTACTGTCACCTAGGAGACTCTGTAAATGTGTCTTTTAAAGACCATTCCATTGTTCTATCAAACTGTGGTCATCTATTCTCTAGTCAACTGATCTTAGGGCACACCCCATAAGACCTAAACTAATTCATGAGGATAGGAAGCATTTATTTTAGGAGTAAGGCAATTGGGTAACTTCTTGGTCTAAGTGATCTGTATCATGCAGACCTACTTAGGCCCAATCACATAAAGACCACTTCCATTTGATGATGGATTGCTGTTGTGCATGTTAAGCTATATGACTTGGTTGGTCACATAACATCCAGATCATGAAAGGTAGCTCAGGTCACATGTTATTCTGGTCACCCATTGTGAAGAATTAAAGTTCTACTGAAACCTAATATCAGGTCAGAGGAAGAACAGTTTTCTGCAGATTATGGCAGGATCTTGCTCCCAAATCTCAATGATTTCAATGGTTCATCTATATAGGCCTGCCAAGGTACCAAACAATATCTCTTTCTGCCAGTCATAATTGAAATATCATCAGGTCTGCTCTATCATTGCCTAAATGTCAGAGCCTACATAGCAGCTTGGACCTGTGAAGAGCTTATTCAGTTCCATGTTCTATTCAAAACTAGCACCTTTCTGAATCACTTGATATGTGGGCCAGAGTAGAACTCATAAGTGAGGAAATCTCTGCTTTCAAAATCCAAATAGGGCCATTAAGGTCCCCCCCCCTTGTGGGGTAGGAAAGGCCAAGTGCAACAACTTGTCCTTGACCTTAAAATAGAATAACTCAGTATGCCCTACTGGATTCCTCCAAATTTCACTGAAACAAGAAGCTTGAATTTTGATCAAATTTATTTCTCATCCTCTGCCGCACATATGTTTTACAATCAACTCCAGTGTTGCTACCTCATGCTCACGTGGTTCAATCAGCATAATATCCTCAATATAGTAGACCAGCGTACTATCCTGTGATCAAGATCCCTGTCAACTAATTCATCTTACAGACCTGGAGGATTAACATACCCTTGAGGTAGAAAGCATACTAATGGCCTTCACAGGTGAAAGCAAACTGCTCCTGGTAGGTGGTCCCTTTGGTCAGATACAAAGATCAAAACTTTCAATTACTTTGCAGTTACTTTCAATAACTGCATACCAGATTCTGAAAGGTATGGGAATCTGCTCAAGTAAGGAAACTATATCTGCTACAGTGGCTGTAATTGAAGTCACTATTTGATTAGGTTTGTAAGAATTAACTGTGATTCTCCATGATCCATTCATCTTCTTCAAAGATCAAATAGAAGAATTAAGTGAGGATTTGGTGAGAAGCACCACTCTGCATCTGTCAACACCTTCATGGTGGTCTTAATCTCTTTATTCCCTCTAGGGATGCAATATTGCTTTGGGCCCATTATATTCCCAAGTAAAGGCAGTTCTAATGGCTTCCATGTGGTCTTTCCATATATAATAGCCCTTTCTCCATAGGTCAGAGAACCAGTTGGGATTCCTCCACTTCTATCTATAGCTCTCCTAATTTTGCACTCTGAGGCTGGGGAAATAATCACACAATGAGTTCAGAGACCCACTGGACACACATGATTCAGTCTTTGTCTCAAACTCTATTGACAATAATCTGTCCTCTGCAGTCTATACTTTAACTGAAAATCCACAGTGTTGGGGTCTTCTAAAATCAATGCCAATGCAAGGCAAGTGTCTAGTAGGGCCTGAAAGAAATGATAAATTTGTTTAATCTGATGTACTACTTGCACTCGTAAGAGGCTGTAGCTACCTTTGGCAAAGAAATAAAGGAAAAAATAATAGGAAAACTTCTCAGAATTACAGCATTGTCCTTCCCCACTGAGACCTGAGTCTTCTTCTTTCTGGGAAATCTGGATTTGCTACATTGCAATAGCCTGGAAATTTATTGAAGAGTCATGATTCTCTGTTGTTGTGATTCTACAAAGCCTTCTGTTCAGTTGTACTTTAATTTTTATGCTCATATAGAACTCAGTGGACTTCATATTTCTTTCATTCCTGGAAACACCATTATTAATTCGCCAACACCAGAGGTTTACACAGTTAGATCATGAAGTATGATTTGCCTATGCTATCCACTATGATAAGTACACTCATCTAGCTTTTGGCAATTTTGATTTTGTTATCCCTTGGTCCCTGCTGCTATGCAGGAATCCAATTATACTGACTGCATTTAACTTATCAATTAAAGAACTGTGGTTTCTACAGCAATGTGTAGAACACAGAGAGTGGGAATGGCTGAAATCTTCAAGCCTGTTAGTACAACTCTAAGAAATGTAATAGCTCTGGTTTCAGGTTCCTTTCATTATCAGCATACACCCTTAGAATCTATTCCCACCACTTAGGGTTGATGAAATTGAAAACTCATTATTTCATCCTCAGAAGTCACACTCTCTACATCATTCTGTCCTTCAGAAAAGGCCAGTCTTAGTTCCACTAACAGTGCAGAATCAAGTCCCTCATCCAAAAAAGGAAAGTAAAATACAGCAGGAAATGTAGAAAGTGTTTATCTGTACATATAAAGAGTAGATAAAGAGTAAAGAAACTATTTCTTTTTTATTCTATATTTTATCTATTTACATTTCAAATGTTATCCCCTTTCTCAGTTTTTCCTCCACAAAACCCCTATCCCCTCCCCCTCCCCCTTCTACTGCCTACTCCCCCATCTACCTACTCCCAACTCACTGCCCTGGCATTCACCTACATAGCGGCATCGAGCCTTCACAGGAACGAGGTCCTCTCCTCCCATTGATGCCAGATAAGGCCATCCTCTGCTACATATGCAGCTGGAGCCATGGGACCCTCCATGTCTACTTTTTGGTTGTTAGTTTAGTCCATAGAAGCCTGGGCAGGTCTGATTGGTTGATATTGCTCTTCTTCTTATGGGGTTGCAAACCCCTTCAGCTCCTTCAGTCTTTCCCTAGCTCCTCCATGCTCAGTCCAAAGATTGGTTGCAAGCATCCACATCTGTATTTGTCAGGCTCTGGCAGAGCCTCTCAGGAGAGGACAGCTATATTAGGCTTCTGTCAGCATGCACTTCCTGGCATCCGCAATCGTGTCTGGGTTCAGTGACTGTATGTGGGATGGATTCCCATAGGGGGCAGTCTCTGGATGGCCTTTCCTTCAGTCTCCACTGCACACTTTGTTCCAGAATTTTCTTTGTACAGGAACAATTCTAGGTTAAAACTTTGGAGATGAGTGAGTAGCTCCATCCCTCAGCCAGGGGCCTTGCCTGACCTCTGGATACGGTCTCTACAGGTTCTCCCTCACCATTGTTGCTAGGCATTTCAGCTAATCTCATCCTCTTCAGGTCCTGGAAACTATTTCTTAGATAAAATAAACCCATCTGAATTTGAGAGTCCATTGCCTTCAGTCTTTTCTGGTCCTCCCAGAAATACCCATGCCATGTTATAGGGGCTCAACATTTTCCAACTGGAGTCTCTATTTTAACTGAAGACATCTTAGAGGCTTGGAATTAAATCTGTGTTACTAATTAGGCAATCTTGTGATAACCATGAATGTAGTCTTTAGTAATTCTTGTTCTTGACAGAGATCCATGATCCATTCATCTTCTTCAAAGGACAAATAAGAGAATCAAGTAAGGATTTGATGAAGCATTTTCAACACCTTAATGGTATCTTTAATCTCTTCATTTCCTCCAGGGATGCAATAGTGGATTGGGTCCACAATATTCCTAAGTAACAGCAGTTCTAAAGGCTAAGGAAGCTAAGATCCTGGTGTCTATTTATTCAAAAAACGTTTGGAACCTTAGCAGTCTCGATTTTCACAAAACGCCAAAAGGATTCATGGAGAACTTTTTGTCTTCAATTTACATGGAGACTGAAAAATCTGGGTTTCAGTGACAGTGAGGGATAACAAGCCAAGTGAAAGAAGAAAAAAAGATGCATACACCAAGAAGGAATGAAGGCAAAAAGGCTAAAGGCAGAACCACTCTCTCCTAAAATGGCTTAGATCTGGACCACAGCCAAAAGATGATGTCTTGTCTAGGAAAAGGTCATTCCCCTTCAGTCAATTCTTTCATGAAATGCATTCACAGACCCATCCAGCAACTTGTCCCTTAGTTGGTTCTATATCCTATCAAGTTGACCAAGATTAGCCATCTCAGAAAATAAGTTCCAGATTTGATATTTTTAATAAGGAGGAAATTATATTGAAAGTGAAAGGATTACTGTAACTCAGGTCAAAGATCAAGAATATTATACATAATTTCACAAATTTATTAAAGGGATTTTGATAAAACATAAATATATTATTAAAAGGGAAATGTAAGCAAAATTAACATATATGTTACTAAATATAATTCATTTTGACTTCATATAAAGTGAAAACTTTGAAGAAGCATAAATGTGAAGCTGTAAATTTCAAACCATTGGCTGGCAAAATTATTTCAGAAGCCTTTAGAATAAACACTAAGAAAATACTAGAGCTCATTGTATGTAGTGATTGTAAGAATGAGAAGTCATCAAATTGCTTTGTCTTTTACTTAAGAGACAATCACGATGAGGGTTCTATTACTTTACTCTTAGATAGATAGATAGATAGATAGATAGATAGATAGATAGATAGATAAGAGAGGGAGGAAGGGGAAGGAGAGAATGAGAGTAGGAGGACAAACTAGTGTTTTTCTTTAGAACGGAAGAAGTATTTAGTGCTTTACTGGAGTATCATCCATGGCTAGTGTGGTTTTTAGTCATACACACACACACACACACACACACACACACACACACACACACAAAACAAAACCTCTGAATGTGTGCCATCTCTGGTACATCTGTTGCTACCTCCTGACACTAACAGAAAAGGATACATTGGTAATAATATTGGGAAAATGGCATGCCAGGCCCTTTCAATATTTCCTTTGTATGATAATATCTATATCTAGTCTCTGATATATACATATATGTATATATATGATATAAAATTTCCAAATACTAAAAAGTCAGAAAATTAGAAGTAAGAGTGGTTCCGTCTTTGAAGTTCATGTTGAATATATGGTATCTATGCTTTACATCACCAACAAGGACAAACACTTGACTCTTTGTATCACATATAATTTTTTTACCTGGATAGCTTTTGGTCTCCGAGCAATATCAGAAGACAGTGATCTTATCTTTATGAAGAACGGGAAAGTATGTGGTATAGGAAAAATAGTGGTGGATTTAAATCAAATTGTCCTGTCAAAAACTGTGCAGACCCCAAGCAAGTCAGTTAACCTTTGGATATTTAATTTCCTTCTCTGTGAAACCAGGAAAGTGACCCAGATGATGTCTTACATTCTTTCTATCTTGAATTATGTGATCGATTTTCTCCTCTCTCTTCTACTACACAGCTATTGGTTTTAAAAAATGTTAAAAAATGAACATTCCTGGGTCTATCTACTTCTGTAATATTGTTACCTTTTTTTTTTTGATTCTTCAAAGATTAGCATTCCTTCTACATTAAACATAAGTAAAGGAAATAAAGATGAACTTGTTCATTGAGAACAACAAACTAAATCTGAATCTATTTCTCTATTCCTATAAAGTAAATATTGAGAGGGATTGCCATGTCATTTTCCCAATATTATTATCAATGCGTCCTTTTCTGGTAGTGTCAGGATGTAAGGACAGATATCCCGGAGGTGGCACACATTCATGTTTTTGTTTTGTTTTCCATTAAAGACTTTTTTGTCTACCTTTTCCTTCTGAGGTAATTTCAGCATTCCTTGAAAATAAGAATGTTGATTTTATGCAAAGAGAAGGAATTTTCACTAATGGATACCTGAATTTCCATGGCAAAAAGATAGGAGGCTGAAATTTGAATTCAGCAAAAACAAAAAGAGTAAAAACCTATCCAAACTGTTGTCCATTATTCCATGAATATGAAGATGATTTGTGGCCATGCAGCTTTGCAGATATCTTGACAACATTGGGGTCCTGAAAATAAACCCATGATTTAGTATAAACTATGGCTTTGAACTTTGTATCTATATAAAAGCTCTTCATACCATCATTTAGATGTTCAGAGGGTGAGAGTAGGTCCCGTCTCAAAGATTACTGAGTAACTTTCAACAGTGAAAAAAATGATCTGGGGGGTCTTGGATGCTTACTCAAAGTGGCCCATCCCATGCTTTGTCTTGAGATACTCATATGGTCCTAGTATCTAACAGGTTAGAAAGTGAAGCCAACTGTATTTAGAAGAAGGAGACAAGGAAAGAATAGCACCATTTAAGTAGTACTTGAAAATGCTACCGTGGCAATAACATGTAGATATTAGAATCTTACAGATATCTAAAACACTGGGCCACTGTCAGTCCTATTGTTACTCTTAAGAGAGTTCCTGAGTGGACAGGCAAGCACAAGGAAGAACTAAACAACCTAGGATTTTACTTAGCTTGGGCTATGCACACATCCTCCTAGTAGTGTACTTAGTAGCCTAAGATCCTTACATGGATGTAATAAACGCACCTATTGCTCTCCATATCATGCATTTAGCAACCTGTTAGCCACCCAAAACAATCATGCACATTCCTCTCTGTACAAGATGTGCCAGGGTGAAAATCCTTTCAAGGAGGCCTTGGAAGGTTTCTATCTTGAAACTGTAATATAAAACCTGAATTGCAGTACAGACCCTAGAATTGTGAAGATGCCTGGACCATGAGAGTCTGCTGAGGGAAGCAGCAGATATGGAATGGAGCTTGCCTAAGAAAGAGACTGTGTGCTATAGGAGGAAATGCTAGAAAAAATGAGACTGAAAACCCTTTGTAGTTCTGAAGATCAAGTTGTCAGCCACGAATGTCAAACTGCATGATTTAGTTTATTACCACTGTGTGTCAGACTTGACTTGGCCTCAGCACTCCTCACTCTGCCCACTTTCTTCCTCTTTGGAATGCTTACTTTGTGCCATTGTATATTAAAAGCAAGTAACTTGGGTTTTTTTAGAGGTATTCGTGGTTCAAAAATTGTCTTCAGTGCCAGATATGATTTAAACTTTTAATTAGTGTTGGGACCTTTAAAAAAAGAAACCTCTGAGGATGTTTGAAGTTGGACTGACTTGAATTTTTGCCTATGAAAAGGCCATGAGCTCATAGGGTCAAGGAGTGGAAGATTTTGACTTAAAGGGGGTGTCAGGATGACAAACAGTGCATTTGTGTTGGTTTATTTGATTATCAATTCAGTACATTCTACAATCACCAACGAGACAAGTCTAAGAACATGCATCTGAGGGATTAGCTTGGTTATAATAAGGAAGGTAGGAAGAACTATTTACTCTGGGTGACACCATTCTATTGGGTAGAGTTTTGGACTGAATAAAGAGGATAAAGAAGTTGAGGCTAAACATTCATATTCCCGTGTGTGCATAATGTGGCTGCTGCCTCACGATCCTGCTCATATGACTTCCCACATGATGGGCTGCACCCTGGCCCTGTGAGCCAAAGTAAATTCCCCTTCCTAATTTGTTTCTGTCTGGTATTTTGTCATAGCATCATAGCAAGTAACTCATGCAGATACCATTAAAGGAGATGGAGCCAATATAACCAGTGACGAATATGAGCATTCATATCATCCCTTTCAAAAAATTTAAATATATATAGTTGTCTCAATTTTTGTTAACTAATTTCTGCATTGATACAGCTGCAGAGCACTTTCACATTACCCGCCACACACACACACACACACACACACACACACACACACACACACACACACACACACACACACACACACTCACACACACACTTGTTTTTGTAGGATCATCACCAAGTCAAAATACAAATTCTCTTCTCTGCCAGGACATGGTTGAGGTAAAATGAGGACACGTTTAGGTGAAGCTCTAGAGCTTTCCCTACAGGCGTCTTTATACTATGTCTCTTTTCTTCCTATCCCCTAATGAAAAAAAGTCATTCTTTGATTTCTGGTGGGAAGTTTGAATTCCAACTTTCTACAGAAGAATCTTCTACTAAGGAATTCTGAGATCTTAACACTCTTCTTTTATTTCAAGTCCAACGTGCACCCATAAGGGTTAGAAACCAGAATTCCTATGTTTGAATAATCTGCTCATGTATGCTGATATCTATTTTGCCTTCTTTCTCTTGCTCTCTTCCCCTTCTCCTTGTCTTCCTTCTTTGGCTTTTTTTTTGTGGTTGTTTTTGAGACGGTGGCTGTCTATCTACAGATTGAATCTTCAAGCTTACTATGTATCTAAGCCTGACCTCAAACTCACATATACTCCCAGGCTTCAGCATCCCTAGTGTTGTTATCACAGGTATTTCCAGTTAGCTTGGGATAAATTTCTAGCTGTAAAGAATTCTAAATCCTGATGATACTCAAGATATTCAAGTGATGGAGGACTTTTGGCCTTTCTGTAAAATTGTTTGGTTATGATTGAGACAGGGTTGTCATATATGCAATGTTAATATATAATTAAGCAAAATGGTAAGATATTCAAGAAATCAATATAATTTAGTAATTTCATTGTGACTTCTATGGCTTTACCATGAATCATCTATTCATGATCTGTAGATTTTCCAACTTCTTGAATATGTTGCATTTTTTGTTTATTGTCTATTATCTTTATAGATTTATGACATATAAAAGTATCTTTAAGGCAGTAGTTTTTAAACTATAGGTTCTAATAATAAAATCAAATGAGCAGTTCACACTTAACATTTGGTTTTAATAAAGAACCCAATGGAATAAGAAAAAAAGTGCAAAGGACACTGAATGCAAAATGGAAACACAGAGCAAAAAAATTGCTTCAATTAATATGTAAAATTATTTTTTAGTATGGTCTGTGACTACGATGTAAAATGCATTTCTGTAGTCACTTGTCAATAGGTATCAAAACCTCTGTCAAAAGAAATGTATTAGTAATACTATTTGGTTTGGGCTCTATAAATGTATAATTTTGTAGATATTCTTTATTGACTTTTTCTTTACAGTTGTAGAGTAATCTATGTTGATTTACTTTCACTGACAAATGATGTTCTGCTGCAAAATAATAATGTAATTGTTTTATAGTCTCCCATCAAACTGTCATTCAGGTTGCTTCTAAATTTTTATTACAACAAAAAGTGCTGCACTGATTATTCTTGTTGTCTCCTGATATATTTGTATAAGAGACCATACCTAAAATATGAATATATGAAGGAAGGCATGACAAAACCAAAAATATTTGGAAAAACCATTTCTTTTACTTGTTCAGAATGCCCTCCAGTTTCGTCTTCATTCTTAGAAATATCTATAGAGAATGCAACATCATATTCACCTCAGTTCACAATAGTCCACTAATACTCTGAAATAGAACTGATCTTTGAAGTTCTGAGCTGACCCGCCTGTATATAAAAAGCATTTTCATAGCCATATTTAAACAATTCCTTTGAGTTCAAACAGAGACTTCAACTGTTCTTAGTTCTGTGGCTCTGGAAAACCCTGATTAATACATCAGTCGAACAGATAAAAAGCTATGGTCATTGTACTGTATGTAGTACTTTATCAGTAGCAGAGAGAAATATTCATACATAGCTAGAAATGTCATATGCTACTGGCCAAGACTGCCCCTATGGTCTAATAACAGTGGTACTAGAATAAATAGAATACTTGAGTGAATATTTGTCTTTCAGCCACAATTTATTTTGATATCCTATTACTTTTCTACTATCTATGTTAAAGAATCTAGCATACTTCTTAGCATAAATTACTGGTTCTGTTTTGTATCTGTTCTACAAGGATCTTCTAGATTTTTCTTCTGGAACACCTGTCTTCATAACATTATGAGTGACATTCTTTACAATCCTGAAAATATACTGTCTATTTCATAAACTGGAAGATAAAATTGCCCTTCAAAATTTAAGTTTTCTCTTACTTTGACCCTTAGATTTATGCTAGTACTAGGTTTTAGAAATGATAAAATTAAACATAAGTCAAGATGAAAGCCAGGACTCAGGAATCCCATAGTGCAATAGTAGAGAGGGTCACAGTAAAAATAGTGTGTAAATGTTGTTAAGATTCCCTTGTGAAAAGGGTATATCATAAGCCTGTAAGAAGTGACCACTTGTCCAGATAAAGTCTTCTGAGAAGACATTCTGAGTGTCCAGGAAATACTTGAACTTATTTGCAAAGGCGCAAGAAACTCATTTGAAAGTTTTACTTAACCACATGAAGCTCAAAAAGGACAACTAAAGTGAAAATGCTTCCTTCAGTCCTTCTTAGAAGGGGGAATGAGAAGAGCACTTATAATGATGAGTGTTGGTGCCAACAGATGACACAGGTACACAGACTTTTGTCTAACTCTGATTTGAGTTCTGTGTGATGGCTATTCTTCATTGTTAACTTGGCTACATTTGGAATGAACTACACTCCCGAGGTGGAAGGCACACCTGTGATCCAGATCGTGAGGCCAGAAGACACAGGCTTCTGACCTGGATCTTGACATGGAGATCTTGAGGCATAGTGGCTATGAAAAGCTTAGGCCCAGGCAAGGTTGTACATCTATCTTAAATCTCAGGAGATGAGGAGATTGGAGTTCAAGGCCAGTCTGGGACAAAGCAAATTCCAAATCCACATATGGTGCCACAAACCTTTAATCTGGGCTTCACCTTCTACTGGAGGCCAACACAAGGGCATTCGAAGAAGGAAGGCTCACTCTTCAACTGACTGCAATTACTTACCAGCACACCTGTTGGAAGCTACTTCTTCAGGAAGATTAGCTGAAACAACTAGCCTCGTGGGACTGGACAACTACTAGATTCTTGGACTTCCCATTGACAGCTGCCCATTGTTGGGTTAGTAGGATTACAGACTGTAAACCATTACAATAAATCTCCATAATATAGAAGACATTCCATAAGTTCTGTGACTCTAGAGAACCCTAATAATACTGTAATCTTAAAAGAAAACACAACACAATCTAGATAAACCTCAACAATTTTGACCCCCACCTAATACTTAGTCTAAAGTCAATGTTGAAGAAAATCCCAAATTTAAAGGAAATGGCAAGCTGAAGTCACTTGTTTGTCACCAGCAAATGTTAAATATGTTTTATACTTGCAAACCCCTCATCTTCTTTGGTATACTGCTGGGATAATCATGATAAACCTCGCAAAACTCCCAGGAGGTAGGAAATGAGTGTAGCAGTGCTCTGTGGCATGCTTGTAAATAAGAACAGATGTTCACCCATCCACAAAATCATTTTGCGCCAGACTGCTTTAGGTCATGGGGTGGCTGAACAAAGGAAATCCCAGTTTTCTACCTGTCCCAGCTCAAGGAGATTGGCATTAGATATAACTGCTGTTGAACCAACTGGAGTCAGGAAATCTTTCACATAGAACAACACCTTGGGACATGAGAACCTTGCCAAGGAACTCAAAGCACATCTGAGTCATTGATTCACTAACCCCCAGGCAGTCCTTGTGGGATAGAAAATGGCTTTGTGTACAATTTTAAAAGATCTGAAGCCTTAAAGTCAGCAAATTAGTGGCCAAGTCCAAATCCTAGCTAAGTCCTCTTTTTACTAAACTTAAATTCTTGGCAGTTCCACTTAAGCACCTAGAGAGTCTTGGAGATGCATGTTTTCTCGACTCCTTCTGTGGGTTCAGCTGCCTCCTCAGTTCCCTTGGTGCTGAGCCATTATACTTACAATCTAAATGATCTCCGGAGAAGTGGCCTGGCCTCCACTGTATCCCTCTTCTCATGATCCTGTCCTACGCTGCTGTTGCTTTTAGCCAGATTCTGAGCCAAAGCCCCTGCTGCTTTACTGGAGGCAGAAAATGAGTTAGCAAGACTGATGATTCCCCTCAACAAGTACACAGGGAAGCTAACTTGTTGCTTTGGCATGGCATGTTGAGCTTGCATTTGGCTAAACCAAGGATGATTGCACTGCCTACCTACTGGGTTTATTGTGTGGCTTTCAAAATAGTATTCTGAAAGCATTTAAGCCCAAGGATTACATACCGCTTACATTTTCTTTTTGGTAGAATAGAATATTTTCACAAATATCTTTCAAAAAAACAGAAATTGCTTTCTTAAATGCAGGAAGATGGAAATCACAGCAGGCATTGTCTTTTTCTGCTTAAAACTGAATTGTTCTTCTGAGAATCCTTTCCATTGTGGTTTTAAATAGTATATCACATCATATTATATCACATATTAATTATATTATCATATTATATGACATGACAACAAATTTTGATTTAATGACATATACTTATTCTCTTATAGACAAGGTGTCTTTAAAAAGTTGAAATGAAATGGTTAAACATAGCTTGTGGTACTGATGTCACCAGAAATGTAGCCTTCTCTCCTGACTGGTATGTTGAATGGCTGACTGATCAAATGTGAGGGAATTGTGGCATCTTACAATGATCACTATCAAATGCAAGCCAGAGACACCCTCTAAACCTTGCACATACCCAGTTTCTATTAATATCAGTGGCACATAGAAACATACAAACGAAGTAGCTTATCTTCTGAAATGTAGTAGGGCTATTTTCCATTCTTGGTAGAGCTGAAAAAGAAAGAAGAAGGGTTTAAAATCACCACACATTGGCATCCAGAAACTTTCAATAGATTTGTTCTCAAATCACAGCTCCCTATTGTTTTTAAAAGCACAGCCATAGGAAAACATTATTTAAGAAGACAATTCTAGCAGTATCCATGTGTGAGATGGAGACAATTCTAGAAAAGCACTGAATAAAGAATATCTGGGAAGAAGAGAGCAGAAGTGCAGAAACCTGCTTGTTTTGAAAGGGTGACCTAAAATAATATGTACATAAATAGCACTGTCACATATCCAAGGAAAGATCTAGAATCTAGAGAGAGCTTCCAATGATATTAGATTGATTGCATACTGTTTGCTCGAGGTAGATACTGAGAGGTCAGCTGCTCCACTAGTTAAATTTATGATTTCTACACATAGGTCACTTCTAGGATATGGGAAATACGAGATTTTCCAGAATGTGTTGTAGAGAAGGAGCAAACGGCATATGGACTATAAAGTTGAAAGTAAGAACTTGTTACTCTAGGGAGGAAAAAACACACTAAAGAGAAACTTTATTCATGGAAAAGGATGCATGTTTCTGACTCTCCTGAGGCTTTCTCTATATTGGTTAGGGTTTCTGTTGATGTGATAAAACACCATGACCAAAAGCAACTTGGGGAGGAAAGGTTTAATTATATCTTGCACTCCGCTATCCATTTTCTAGGGAAGTCAGGAAGGGAACTGAAGGAACTGATGTAGATGCTTCTCATTGGCTGCTCAATTTGTTTTTTGTTTTTTGTTTTTGTTTTTGTTTTTTGTTTTTTACTATACACCTCTCTCAGCAATAATTAATCAGGAAAATCCTCTCCAGACTTGCCTACAGAGCAGTCTTATAGAGGCGTTTTCTCAATTGAACTTCCTCTTCCCAGATAACTCTAATTTGTTCAAACTGACAAACCTTAACCAGGATAATCCCAAAGCAGGTTCTATGGAAAGAGATGCTTCCTAATGGTAGAAATGTTCCTTCTAGAGAAGATTCATGAGATTTCTTGGATATGTCACCTTTTAGCTTGGTTTGGGAGAATGAAGTTTAGATTAGTTTTGCGATTGTCCAAGTTGAGTTACCCGAAAGAAGTTCTCCTTGTCTCAGTCTCCTGGCATTAAAAGTGTGTACTACCTTGTCTGGGCCTAAGCTTTTCATGGTCACTGTGCCTGAAAATCTCCATGCCAAGATCCAGGTCAGAATTAATATCCAGGTCAGAAACTTGTGTCTTCCAACCTTGAGATCTGGATCACAGGTGAGCCTTCCAATTCTGGATTATAGTTCATTCCACATATAATCAAGTTGACAACCAGGACTAGCCATTACAAGTGATTACCTTTTTTTTTTTTTAAATTTATGTCTGTTTTTCTTCACTTTCTTATTTCGTCAGTTTCATTATCCTTTGTCTGAATTTTCATTTCCTTTACCATCTCTTTTCCCTGCTTCACCCTTCTTTCTTCCTGTGAGCTCTTCTTTCTAGTTTTCTTAACAAATTTAAGGCCATATATATATATATATCATAGGTGATCAACAACCACTGAGTTCCAGCCTCAGTCCTGAATTTTGTCAAGTTTTGGGGACTTATTTTTGTTTTTGTTTCTGCTTGTTTGTTTTTTAAGAAGTATTTATTTTATGCATGTGAATACACTGTTACTGTCTTCAAACACACCAGAAGAGGGCTTTGGATCTAATTATAAATGGGTGTGAGCCACCATGTGATTGGTGGGAATTGAACTCTGGACCTCTGGAATAGCAATTGGTGCTCTTAACCACTGAGCCATCTCTCCAGCCCACTTGCTTTTTGAGACAGAATCTTGCTATGCAGCATAGGTTGTCTTCACACTCATTTTCCTCCTGCTTCTACCTCCCAACTCCTGAAACTTTCTGTTTCATACTGATATGTCCATAACAGCTTATCAATATTTGGCCAATCTGTGGTATTCAAAACATTCAGCCCATTTTAGATGTTTCAAAACAAATACCACCAGGAAACAATTCACAGTATCGAATGGAAGGAGATTAAAACGTAATTAATTACAAGAGTCTTTTCTATCTCATTAGGAGGCTTGAGAATATGGCTGTTGTATCAGGTAGATCTGAGAAAGAGATAGTCCTTAGCAGACAGAAAAGATAAGCTGGGAAAATTCCCCATCTTTTAGAGTGAGATGCTTTCCTCCGTGGACAGAGACAGGGTCTGTGTCTATCTGGGAACAGCCAGAAGTTGGCACCTAGCCCCTCTGCTTTCCCAGGGGCACTCGGTTTCCTTAGAATCAGATGGCTAGGTTGTCGTCAGTAGGAATTTAATAGAAAAGCTTCACAGAAGGAGAAAGCAATCACAAGTAAGAATGAGAACCTGGGTGATATCTCTTCCCAGAGGGTCAGGGTGCCTCTAATTTTGAAAACAAAACCAAAAACAACAGAAAGGTGTTTTTATTCCAATAGTGTCCCTGGAAAACCGGCTCTTCATGGCACACAAGGTCACATTGGAAGCATCAGCGTCTCTCGGGTGGTTGCAAAAGTAAGGGCAAGATATGGGTAAAGAAAGAAATATAACCCAAGGAGGGATGTCTCGGACTGAGAGAAAGAGTTCTTGTAACATATCAATAAATGGTGGAATCAGGAAAAAGAAGAGGCTGACCTCAGTGAATGTATTCTGAAGGGTGGTCATAGCTAAGAGTGGGCGAAAAAAATCTAGCCACAAAGAAGGCTGTCTGGGGTGAAGTAGAATTAGCTATTTGCAGCAGAATGCCCTGTAAAGACATAGCATAGATGCTTTTCTGAAAATTCTCAATGCAGAGTGAAAGGGGCCTAAGTAGGAAAAGACAATCCTATATGAAATTAGAACCCTCTCAAGTAGAAGGCAGCCAGCCCCATACTTAAGCCTGGGCCACCAGGACCAGATCACTTACTGTTTTTCCTGGTGTGCTGGAGAGAGAAGCAGGGTTTCCAGCTATTGCAGAAGGCTGCATTTGCACAGAGCCACACAACAGGCCTGTTTACATCTCCACTTAAATATAGTTTGCTTTACAGCCATATTTTCTGGGCCCTGTTCAAGGAATTTTCCTTGTACAATGTTCAGGGCTGGAGAAACATGGACTTGTTTATTTATTATTTAACAAAAAGCACAAAGCATGCTCGTGGGAGCAGCAGAGTGAAACTAAAGAAGGCTTAACAAGCAATTCATTTTCTCTACCTTTCCCTTCCCAAAGCGTTTATCAAACAAGCTCACTCTCTGGGAGAATTTGAGGCAAAGGATTCGTCCAGATGCAAATCCAGACAGGAACCCTCGAAACCAGGAGAGCAGTAATGAGGAAAGTGGCTTTCAACCACCTGGTGAATGGGAAGTGGCAGCCAAGAGCCCGGTCCCAAGCAAGAGACTGCTGTGGTCGGCCTTCTCATCAGGCATTTCAGTCTCTTAGGGGACGATAAAAAGGACTAAGTGATTTGAGTAACATGTCCACCAGCCAGTAAAGCAGGTAATCTTGGGACTGATTCTCTGGTAAAACTGCATGAAGGGAGAGGTAGGCAGAAGTAAAAGGAAGGCCGGAGGACAGGAGATGAATTTTTATTTCTGCTCCATTCAACTCAAGTCCCACAACTGGAACACCTCCCCTCCCCCACTAGACAAATCCTCAGCCTAACTGAACTATGACTATCTGGAAGAATGTTGCAACCAGTGGATACTAAGGACCACTAGGTGGCATTTGTGATTTATTGCTTTCCAAGCAGAAGCTTAAAAAAAAAAAAAACCCTCTGCTTCTTCTTTGCTTAGACTGAACAAGATATTTAACATTCCAAAGCATTTCATTCAAGAAATGCTCAGTGGATTCTCTTCATCAGCTCTAAGGGAGTGAGCACAAGTGACAGGCTTGGAAAGTTGGATTTCAGATCATCTGCATTCTTCCTAGAGTCCTCTCTGACCCCACACCAGGCGTGTACATAAGTAATTACTTGTCTACAATTAAGCTGTAAATAATGCAATCACTCCATTCTTGTCCCATCACTCCAGACCCAACCACAACAAATAATGCTAATCACATACTTATTCAAGTGTGTAATTATTCACAGTTCAACTTCTGTCGCTTTCACCCTGTTTGGAAACAGCAGAACACAACCTGTAATTAGCAAATGTGGCCCCAGGCACTTTTGCTTGGGAGCACGCCAGGGATTCAGCACCTAGGCGTGCCTTTGATCTGGAAGCTGGCAAGCCGCCTCACCCTGAGGCCAGAGAGCTATCAGCGCTCTGCAAGTCATGGAGATCAATGAACACGTCAAAAGCATCCACCCCAAATCACATATTACTTGCTTCTCTCACTGTGGTTTCTGGCTTTAGTATATATTTCATAGACTTTCCATTCTTTTTGAACCTTTTGACTTCAGTTTAAAAGGTTACCAAAAAGGTCTTCAAACCCCTGTGTTTTCAACTCAGGTTAAAAATGACAGTCCCCAAAGTCCTGCTTGAAAGAACTGGATCATTCTTAATTTTGCAGTTTTCTTGAAGCCTGGCATAATGGGAGTGACCTTTGCTGCCTCACCTAATCTTCCAGGAAATAAGAAACTGAAGACTTTTGCTGGTACTGTGCAAGCTTCTCCCTGAACACTCGGATAAACCACCCGAAGTATGAGACTCTGGTTGCAAGGACAAGCAGATGAGAGAAGATGTTTCAGAGGAAATCTATCAGGTGGGGCTGTAGAAACAGCACTGTTACACAGGTCCTTCTCAAAAAGGGTCACCAATGCAAGCCCAGCTATTCCAAAACAAAGCAAAACAAAGAAATAAAAACCAGGACTCAGTAACCTTCTTTTTTGCTCATAGACTGCCTGATTCAGATTTGGTGTAGTGCTTTGTATTCAAGTACACAGAGCCCATGCGAAGCAACAAAAAGGCATAATGTCATAGGACACACAGACATGACTGTGTTTGTTGTTAACATAAGACTTTATTTCATTTTATGTGTGTTTGCTCGCATGTATTTATGTGTGCCAGGTGCATATCTGTTGCCCAAAGAGGTCAGAAGGATATGTTGGATCGCTGAGAACATGACTTGCAGATGGTTGTAACATCTGCCACGTGGGAACTGAACCCCTGTCCTTAGCAAGGGCCACAAGTGCTCTTAATGGCTGAGCCATCTTGCCAGCGCCAGCATGGATTGCTTCTATTTGTATGCTGTGTTAAGAGTGGTATTGACTTATTTGAAGAGAGGCTATTCTACCTCTGTTAAGACCTCCAGTAGCCACCATCAAATGGAAACAAATTTGCATATCTAGCTTTGATTAATATCTTCTCCTGGCATATCCAGTTAAGGCAGCAGGTCTTCACTTCAGTCAAATATGGGGTACTTTTCCCAGTAGAAAGGTAAGCAAAACTACAGCTCACCTTTTTACACATAAACACCAGTCAGACTTTTGTTGTAAGCAAAACAAAATCGGTTTGTAAACGACTACTTTGAAATCTACAAGGGAGGACTAGAATTACAAGTATATATTAGACTAGCATATCCTCAGCATAGAGTGCTGCCAGGGTGATGTGTGAGCCATATCAGGATGTGGCCTGGCCAAGTAACTTAACCAAATGAGCCAAATTAACCCTGGAAAACCATGTGGTGACAGATGTGATGGCCAGATTGCTATGATGTTTCTATTGCATTATTTTTGAAAGATGAAATCCTACAATAGCTTCTGTGGGACAAAGTGGAACAAGACTGAACAGCTATCTGGGAATTTTCATTAATACAGACTGACAAGCAATCTGGAGGACTTTTTCTAAAACAAACCAAAACAAAGATTCCTGGTTGCTCTAGCACCGGTAATCGCCGCCATCTGATAAATTCTTTTGTGGCACAAAAGAATTTCCTATTTTACGACCACAGATAAAAGCCTATCTGTTTACTACGCACAGCACAATGGTTTGATTTTTTAAAGCTTCACTTCATTTAGTCTACAAAACTCTCCCTGTCGTTTTTCAAACTCAGTTTCAAAGAAGAAAAAAATTGCATTATACAGTCCACTAACAAAATTATCAGACAGTCCGCCCGCACTTGTGACTCAGAAGATGGGTGCAAAGATGAGTCACATGCAGTGTCCCAAACTGCTTCCCAAAAGGACAGAAAAACATTAAAAATGCATTTCTCTCTCTCAACGTCAGGGAACAAATATATTTAGTCAAGCAACTGCATCCATGTCTAACCTATCTTACTGAGAAGCTAAAGTTACCCATCAGCCACAGCCTCCAAGTCAGGGATTACTAACGGCCCTATCCCTGCCACCCTCTTAGGCCAAGCTGCCACCATCTCTTAGCTGGATTCTCTAATTGGTCATCCAGGAACTCTAACCTCTGGGTGCATTCATCTCAGACAACAGTGACAGTGATCTTAAAGCACAAGTCTGATCACCATATAGTCTGATGTCAAAGTTCTCAGAGCCTTCCCATTGCATTGAGAATAAGCACACCTTCTGTGACCTCCAGACTGCCATCCAATCCCATTTCGGCCTGAGTTTTCACGGAACAGGATTTTGTGTTGTGCTCTATGGTCAGTGTCAATGGCTTTGAACTGTACAATTGTGTATGTCCCATCATGCAACCTTGTGCCTTCCAATTGGAATGTTCTTCATCTGGCTTTGCCAGTAGCCTCAGCTTACAGGGCAAATTTTTTTGTGACCACCAAGTATAATTCTGGGGTCCAGATAGGGTTTCTGTCTTTAGTCTCAGACATCTGATGAATTCTTTTGTAGCAAAAAAAAAAAAGTGGTTTGAATAAGAATGGCCTCCATGGGCTCATATATTTGAATGTTGAGTCACCAGGGAGTGGAACTCTTTGATAGGATTAGAAAGATTATGAGATGTCACCTTGTTGAAGGAACTGTGTCACTGGGGGTGGGCTTTGACATTTTCAAAAGCCTACACAAGGACAATCCTGTGTTTCTCTTGCTGTCTTGGCCTGTGGATCAAGATGTAACTCTTAGCTACTGCACCATTGCCATCCACACTGACATGCTCCCTACCATGAAGATAATGTAATAAATCTCTAAAGCTGTAAGCAAGATCCCAATTAATTGTTTTCGTTTTGTAACAGTGGCCTTGATCATGGTGTCCCTTCCCAAAAATAGAAGCGTGACTAAAATACATAAGCATTTGTAATGAATGTGTTGGTACTCACTAGAAAGTGGAGCAGCCCATGGTTATAATGCACTAGCAGACCCACAATGCAGAATGGATCTCTCAAATTCATTCTCAAATAAGTTATTATAATTTAGAAAGTCTGGGTATCAAAACTTAAAGGGTGTAAACTGACCTTTTTTTTGACGTTTGTGGTGTGTTGTCTGTTTTTTCTATTTTTTTTTAAAGTGGTCTTTACTGTGTAGTCCTGGTTATCTTGGAACTTGTTCTGTAGACATGGCTGGCCTCGATCTGCCTACCTCTGCTTCTCAAATGCTGGGACCAAAAGATGTACACCACCACTGCCCAGCTTGTTTTTTTCTAAATTTTATTTCATTAGTTAATTAGTGTGTGTGTGTGTGTGTGTGTGTGTGTGTGTGTGTGTGTGTATGTGTGTGAAATCTAAGCAAGTAAAAGTAGTGACACTCTTCTTCATATATTTTATCTTAGAAAGATTTCAAGCGTACATCCTCCAAACTGGACAGTTACTGATTATTCAGGGTTCTTTCTTTACATATTTATCTATACTATATTTTTGCTTCAATATCATATCTCTGACTTTGGGTATAATTCAAAGCAAGTTGTAAAGAGCAATAAATCTATGATGTTTTTGCATGCATGTTATTGACTAGTTCAGTATTTGGTTAAAAGTTCTTTTAATATGAATTTTATATATGGTGAAATGGGTAAAGATTCTTTACTAACATTTATGAACCATACACAAGAATAGTACCTGTATTCTTTAATAGCCAATAATGTGTGACTTGAAAAAATATATTTTATGCCTTAAGGCACATTTACTTTCATATGAATAGACAGTTATGCAATCTGACTTATTTAGTGTCTTTTTATTTATAAATATTCCATTGTGTGGATATATTATAATTGTTTTATTCTGAAATATATTCTGCTGTTGAAGGGTAGGAGGAATGTTCTTAGTTTGTGAGTAAGAGTAAAGTTTCTATGAGCATTCATCTAAGTAAATGTATTTTTATAGCTATAGCTTTCATTTTCCTGTGTGAATATGTAGGAGTAGGATTGTGCATTATAAATAATATTGAGTTAATATTGACATGTGTTTAGTATCTGAAACATCCAAAACATTCTTCGAATCTGAAGACAAAATTCCATTTTCCTACTTGAATTTCCTAATAACCTTGTAAACTTCTGTCCCCAGTCTTTCTCATTTTAGCCAGTAAATGATATTTTGGACAGTAAGAGATATCTCGATGTGGCTTTAATTTTCATTTCCATGGTAACTAGAGATACCGAATAATTTTTGTCTATATTGGCCATTATGTATCCTTCAAAAGGTTGCCCCCTCACCACTATCACCCTCACCACCACCAACTACCCTTGTCAAGTGTTGTTTTTCAAATACTGTTTTCATTTCCTGTATTTAAAATGTGTTTTGTTATTGAGTACAATTTATTTATATAGCACCCTTTATTCTAAATGTTCAGAAGCCCCTGTATTATTGTTATATGTTACCAGATTAGATGGGGTCTCCTTTTTGTGTTCATAGTCTTGTTAATAAAAGAATTTGAGTGCAAACTCTGAAGAAAGCCAGAAGACTATTTTATTAGAGTTTGAGAGCAAAAAGAAAAAGAAAAAAAAGAAAAGAAAGAAGGAAAGAAAACAGGACAGATAATCTGTAAATATCTGTGCCTTCCTGGAAGAGGGAAAGGAAGAGAGTGTGCCGTATTGTTGAGTTAGGCTGCCATGTTCAGGAGTGAAGGTGGGAAAGCAGCTAGATGGCGAAAGCACGGTTGCTTCCCAGAAAGAGTGAGAAAATACAAAGTACTGGGAGAGGATGGTTAGGCCAGAATCTGAAAGAAATAGAGAAGATGAAACAGGAAGTTATACTGTTGTGAGGAAAGATTCAGGGAACCAAGCAGACTTAACAGGGTTGCATGAGTGTGACTGTGGCTTCCCGCTTCCTTAGCGAGTGCACCAAGAACAGGATTTCTGAAACGGATAGAAACCTTCAAGAATATCTTTATAAGGGAAGGAGACCTCATTACAGGAATGACGACTCCTCCAATCTCCTTAGCATAGCATTAAGTAAATGGCCGTGCTGAGCAGTGATCTCTGCGACAAGAGACTGATAGATCCAGTTAGAATCATTTTTAGAGAGAAGACAACGGTATTCAATGTTTTCATTTTTGGAGCGGAGCATAGTGGGATATCTCCAGTCAGAGCCAACGGAAGATTTCATTGAGGTCTACCTTCAGTGGTCTTTGTCAGAGTAAGACGCCAACTTGGCACAAAGCTAGAGAGACACATACCTGGAAAGAGGGAATCCCAGCTGAGAATTGCTATCATCAGGTTGGCCTGAGGGTGTGTCTTTAAGGGTGTGTCTCCAGTACTGACAGATGTTGACGGTGCCAGCCCACCAGGGAGTGCGCCACCTCTGGGAAGGTAGGCCTGTGCTTGATAACGAAAACATAGCTGAACACAAACCGGAAGCAGACCTATAAGAAACATTTCTTTGTGGTTTTGGCTTCAGCTCCTGCCTTAAGTTCTTCCTTTGGGCTCCCTTCGTACTAGACTGTCACTTGTGAAATAAAAGAAACCCTTTGGCCTCAGATTACGTTTGATCAGAGCTATTTGTTATGGGGGAGAGCTAACTAGAACATGAAGGGTGCCAGGGAAGTGCAGCATTGCTCTGGCATGCCTGACTATGCTCTTTGGGGGAGGATTGTGAAAGGAGTGTGAAGCCTGGAAAAATCATTGAGTCCTCCGAATTAAATAACTGTGTGAAAATGTAAGATAATACTAGAGAAATGAGGACAACAACAGCCTGGCTTGTAATGTTTCAGAAAGAAACAAAAATTCTTTTAGGGCTTTTCATATGATATTTTAGATTAAGAAAAAAATATATGGAAGTGAAACTTTACTTTGCTGGGGCAATGGATGCTGATTAACTGGGGCTAAAGTATAAGCTGTGATTGATAAGAGATCAGAATTTCCTCAGAGTCACCCCGTAGACAGTGTAGTCTGGGTAAGGGGAAAGTAGTGAGGAAAGGCATCTCAAACTGGCAGATTACTGTTACCAACGTGTGAGAGTCTCCATGTAGTTCTGATATTGAAGGTATACATTATCCAAGACTGAGAGTGTCCTGGTGAGCTGCTAAGCCCTGACACTGTGTGACAGGACTGAGGGAAGGCTAGGAGCAGCCATTGGTGACAGTAGAGACTCGGGATTGTAGGACTGTAGGATAACCACCAAGCTCAACAGCTGAAGAGTAGAACTTTTCCTGGCAGAAGCAAAGAAGTAGAATGGGCAGAGCCCACTGAAGTCCAGAGTTTGAACACTGAGCTTTTTATTCTGTAGGATTTAAGTTTTAGATCTGATCTGATTATGAGTGTGATCTTTCCCCTTTCTTGGAATAGAAGAATATATGACTTGGTTTTGATTTTTTGAATGCCCAAAGTTAAGAGACTTTAATGGTTTAAGAGACATTGACCTGTTAAAGTGTTAGAGTCTGTAGACTCTAGACTGTGGGGGATTTAAAGTGTTCTGTATTTAAAAATATCACTTTAATGTGAGATCTTGGGGACAAATCGAAAGGGAAGGTTGTGGTTTAAAGTATTGTGTTTGAATGTCAAAGATGCCAAGGATTAAATGCCATGGTCAACTGTCTACTTGACAGAAACCTAATGATATCTGGGAAGAGGGAGCTACAATTTAGGAATTGCCTCCATCAGATTAGTTGGTCTAGCATTTTCTTGATTGTTGATTAATGTGGGAAGATCCATTTTATTGTGGGTAGTGCCACCTCTGGGCAATATGGACCTGTACTATGTAAGGGCATATGAGAAATGTATACCTATATAAGAAAGGTAGCCAGATGAAGGTAAGCCTGGAAACAAGCTAGCAAACAGAATTCTGTTTCAAGCTCCTGCCTTGAGGTTGTAAGTATCACACAGCTGGTCTTAGATTTAATGAGTAGTGGAGGACCTTGATTTTCTGATCCTCCTACGTCCAACTTCTGAAGCACGAATCTCCATACCCAGTTTATGTGATGTTGGAGATCTACGCCAGGACTTCCTGTATGCTAGACAGTCACTCTATCAACTGGGCTATATTTCCATTCTGCTTTCATATTCTTCTGATATAGTTTTGTAAAAACAGTAATAAATTGTTTATAAACAATATTGTATACTGTTATTATAATCAAGTTTGTTGTCTTTTCATTGCTGCTAGTTTCTGTGATCACAGAAATCTTTGTTGAACTCCAGTCAATAAAGATAGTCTTCCACAGGGTATTTTGGACATACTCCATTCTGAGCTAATTTTTTGTGTATGGTGTAGGAAGAAATCAAGATTCTTTTTTGTGGTTTGTTTTATTGTGAGTGTACTGGCTACTTTTGCGTGTCAACTTGACACAAGCTGGAGTTATCACAGAAAAAGAGGCCTCAGTTGTGGAAATGCCTTCATGAGACCCAGCTGTAGGCATTTTCTCAACTAGGGATCAAGGGGGGAGGACCCAGCCCACTGTGGGTGGTGCCGTCCCTGGACTGGTGGTCTTGGCTTCTAAAAGAAAGCCAGCTGAGTAAGCCAGGGGAAGTAAGCCAGTAGGCAACACCCCTCCATAGCCTCTGCATCAGCTCCTGCTTCCTGATCTGCTTGAGTTCCAGTCCTGACTTCCTTTGGTGACGAACAGCAATGTGGAAGCATAAGCTGAATAAACCCTTTCCTCCTCAACTTGCTTCTTGGTCAGGATGTTTGTGCAGGAAACCCTGCACAAGAAACCCTGACTAAGACAGTGAGGTATCCATCAGAGAAAACTACTTGGACACAGAGTCAAGCCAAGAGAAAGTTTTTATTAGTTGACCAGTGACTACACTTGGTTTGGGGGACTCAAGTACAGACTCAAGCCTATGTCATGGTGGTCTTTTAAGCATAAACACCACATCCTGGGCTGAGACATACTCAGTGAGCAAGAACAATTAGCCATTAGCACAATTACAGAAGCCAAAAAGCAAGGTTAGTACATTTAGGGACATTCCCAAAACTGTGGATTTGATGGATTCCATCTCTGTTTTTGTTTTTGTAGTTGCTGCCTATATGCTGAGCTGCAGGGTGTGAACAATATTTTCATCATGCATTAGTTGTGCTAAGGTCCGGGGTACTGTTACAGTTTTGTTTTGCTGAAAGTATTTCCTTTACCAAATGCTTTAGTTTTTTTTCCCTTTGTCCAAAAAAACAAATGCTGTCCAATTGTGAATTGATCTCTTTTGTATCTGCATCATTGATTTTTATGTTAATTCTAATGTTGGTACTAGTTTTGGTTATTATTATAACATTATGGTAAATTTTAAAAATCATAATATCTAAATCTGACCCAGTGAAATGACTCAGTGTGTAAGGGTACTTGCTTCCTGAGGATCTAAATTTTGTTTCCTGTACCTATATGAAAAAGGAAAGAGCAAACTCCCACATGTTGTCTTCTGTGTATGCATGCATACACATCACACATTTACTTGTATGTATTTCACATAAAATAGTATAAATATGTGTGTAAGCGCAAACAGATATAAATATGTATTAATTTTTAAAAAGACAGCTAACCTTTTTTCTAATTACATATTTCTGTGGTCATTTGAGATTGTTTGCATTTCCATATCAACATTAAAAAACAGTTTGTAGATTCCTAAAAAAAAACTACATGATTGGTTACAATGGATTACGGATAGCACTTTTATTTTTTAATGCAGTTGTATGATTTCTAAAGGGCCACCCCAACCAGCCTTTTCTCCTGTTTGAAGGGTCCTTTCAATTCTCTGTGGAAGGATATTTGAATTAAGTTGTTTACAGTGTGTTTCCTCTGTTAAATGGGAGCCCATGTTTTAAATACATTAAGAGTTTTATATGTATAATCTTCTTTATTGTACAGACAAAAACTGAACCCCTTGAGTGTAAAATTATTATTATTATTATTATTATTATTAGTAGTAGTAGTAGTAGTAGTAGTAGTAGTAGTAGTAGTAGCAGCAGCAGCAGCAGCAGTAGTAGTAGTAGTACAAATTACATATGAGATGCCCAAGGCCCAAGTAGTTAAATCATTTCCTCAAGGTCAGGCAGCTAGGAAAAAAATGAATTCAGTTGCATCTTACTAAGTAGTTCAAATGTCCCAGGAAACTGAATTTTATTATCCTTTATTGCCCATTATCCTATTAATGTGGGGTTTTGTATGAGCTGGTATCTAAGAGCTGAAGGACGGGGAGTTGAAAGAAGGTCGTTTTGCAGTGGTGAAAAAGCACAGACCTTGAAACAGAGAAAGTTGATGGCTTTGTCTTGAGGTACTATTCAATGCATGTACCTGCTGCATGGGAACCGGAAGTGACCACATGGAGACTTCGGGCAAAAAGCCTCTTTCCCTGTTGGGTGAGGCACAGCCCTGTCTATGGGCTAGCCATCTATAAACAGCATGCCTAAGATTTTTCCTTTCTTGAGTAATTCACATGTGATACATTGGCAATAGCTACAAGCCCTGACTCCCTCCTCCCTCAGATGCTCTCGGGGCAGCAGAGAGAACACAGAGATTCACAAATGAGCTTTCTTTGTAGAGCACTGTCTGCTTTGAAATTTTTCATTAAATCTTTTTCACAAATAAATTGCCCAGTGTCCATGGGGAATATTTCCATCTTTTAATCGTGTACAGCTTGAATTGACTCTATGATTTTTGAAATGCTTGGCCTGGCTGGTATGGAGGGCACTGGCAAGGGGGAGGGGAAACACCTTCTGAGGCCCATCCCTTGAAATCTATTTTGAATGTAAGTAACAGAAGGAAGCCCCAAAGGGAGCAATTGGAGTGAGCTCATATTTTGTGATGTATTAGCACCCGCTGGGACTGGAATTCTAAAATGCAGAAAGTTAATTATGCTCCTTACCTATTGAGTTAGTATTGGTTCCCGAAGTAAAATCTTGGGGTCCAACCTTCCTCTCCTAGGCTGCAGAGTCGTTCTAGATTGATGGTTTAAATAAAATGTCAAGTATCTGATTGCCATGGAAACATTATTACAAAGTGGGCCTAGTCTCAGTTCCTGCTGTAGAATTCCAATGATGTGAATTAGCATGGTCTCAGGACACCTTCTAAAATGGCTGGAGCTGCATCCCTGCAAAATAAGTGAGGCATGCATGCACGAAACGAGAAACAGTGTGACACGCTCATGTCTCGATGCACACAGCTCTGAGTTGGACACATTCCAATCTCTTTGAAAAGGCAGGAGCAGGTGATGCCGATAGACATTGGACTGGAATGGTCCTCCCTTCTTGTAAACCAGCCAGTGAGAATTGTTTGTAATCCACAGAGGAAGAATGTCAAGGCCAGTGCTGGTCACCAAGAGGTAAAGCCCTGGAAGGTGCAGCATGCACTTTGGGTCCCGCTCCAGGACCTCTTCATGGAACACATGTTCCAACTGCCTTCTCTAGCCTGATTAGCAGAGCACTGTTGATTATGTTATGCAAATGATGGGAGATGGATTTCACATTTCCCCAAGCCAGGCTTTGCACAGCTTTGCATTTATTATCCCCCTTTAAAAATACAGAGTCCTTAGAGGACGAGGATGGCTCGTTTTTATTTGTTTGCCAGTAGAGTTGGCACAGACCTGTCAGGCAATCATCTTGGGCTGTGATCTGCAAACTTGCCCTTTGTTGTTCTATCCCCCAACCCCTGATTGTTTACAAGACATACAGAGACATCTACACACCTCAAAACAAGCTATTTCCTGATCCTGCAAAATTTGTCAGTCTGTGTGATAAAAATGCTACATCATTGGCTGACAAGCTATCAGATCAACCTAGAGTTCAGTCCCCGGCATCTTGTCCTCATTCTCAGCTCAGAATGAGAAATACTTAGCAGGTCCTGGCTCTCGCTTGTACAGTCTACCACCTGCCCCTTGGCGCTTATGATCCTGCTTTCCATTTACTGATGTCTATCTGCCACCAACAAAACTGTAACCATTCTGCTTCTTTGGAAATAGAAGGATTGAACTTGTGTTTGTTGCATTACCAATAAGATCTGAATGTCAAAGTTGGCTCTCTCAGTTTTACATAAAAGTTTTAAGAACCTGTCCTCATTTCAAATGGTTCTGAACATGGTGGGGAAACGGTTCCTGCTCTTTCGACTACAGCTGTGAAAGTCAAGGAGAGAGTACAACTAGGAGCACTTTCTAGTGCTCTCATCTTCTTCTTCTTTTAGATTTTACTCAAAGGAGGAGCTAGTATGATTACATAAAATGAGTGACCAGAAATTAATAAGAAAGTAATATCAGCTGACATAGCCTTTCCATAGGGGAAGGGCTGCTGGTAAAAACATGGGAAGAGATATACCTTTGCCAAATGGAGACAGAATTCTACAGCTCTAAAAAGGATGAGAAATTTATAATCCAGATCTGCACATAGCCTATTGCATTGTATTTTTTTTATGAATCATGACTTCTAGACATGTTTTATCATATACAAAAATAATGTATACACATATACATCATATATGCATATTTGTATTCGTTTTAACAATTGTTTCAGATCAGTGTGGCATACTTGAGATGTACTAAGACAATTGAATATATAAAAATGTAAAACATTAGGCCTTTTAAGTTGATTGAGATTGATCACAACTGCTAATAGCAGCTAACATTTGCTGAGCCCTTTGTGGGCCAGGAGCACTGGAGTCTTTTGCCGCTGGTAGACCCTGCTAGTAAACAGAAGCTGCCTCCAATTTTCAGATAGTAAAATGAAGGCAGAATTAATGACCAATTACTCTATAATGTAATGCCGTCAGGACTCTCAAAAGTCTTCAGGCTCAAAGCACGAGCTACACATTGGTAGGGAGTCTTGTAAGTTCCAGCAGCAGCATGCCAGTGCTAGAGTGCTCACATAAGAGAATTATTGTTTTACAAATCCAAAAACTCAAAAATTGGCTTGGAAACTGGTTCTGCTGTTTGAATGATAGGCCCATTCCAATTTTTCCAGTCTTATATTTTATAAAGGGGACTTATTCTTAGATCCCTTATTGTGGCAAAGCATATCTTCCTTCTTCCTTCTCTGGATATCCAAATACTTTTCTAGTGTTAGTGCAAAGTAAGTACATGTTCAACATGCCAACTGGTTAAAAGAAGGATTCATTTTCTTTTAACCCCTAAGAAAAACAGAAGGCTTGTCTTTCTTTGACTCTTGCAAAATGTTTTGCGTTAGAATAAAGTCTGATAAAATTATATTCCAAGTGGCTTTTAATTTTTATTACATATTTTACAGTCATTCAGTGTGTATATCTTTGTGATTGTGCAACCTAGTGTGCACATAAGTGCCATAGTGAACACTTAGAGGTCAGAAGACGACTTGGAAACGTCAATTTACTTTTGCTACCGTGTGTGGGGCCTGGGGATCTCAAGCACCTCAGTTTAGCAGTAACCGGCTTATCTGCTGAGCCACCCTGCCAGCTCACATTGTCTGTCCTAAACCAACTCCTTAGGCGAGGGAAATGCTTGAGTCACAGACCCAGGAATAACCCTCTGTACTCACCTGGTAACAGGAGAGGGGAGAGAATGACAGTCATTTCCCGTTCACACATCTATAAAGAGATATGTAGTATAGGTAATGACAGAAAACTTACCTATGCAATGATCTGCAGAACACACATAAGTAACATTCAAACACAGACAATAAGAGTGGAGAAGACAATTTAAGGAATTATGGTAGCTAAGAAATAAAAAGGGGCCATGCTGGCTAGTTTGAGGTGGACTGACACAAGCTAGAGTTATCTGAAAGAAAACAAGCTCATTTGAGTAAATACCTCCAGAAGATCCAGAGGGATTGATGGGGGAGAGCCCAATCCATTGCAGGTAGTATCATCTCTGGGCTGGGGGTTCTAGGTCCTACAAGAAAGCAGGCTAAGCAAACCATTGGGAACAAGCCAGTAAGCAGCTTCCTCCGTGGACTCTGCATCAGCTCAGGCCTCCAGGTTTCTGCCCTATTTTAGTTCCTGTCCTCACTTCCTTCACTGATGGACTACTACGATGTGACAGTATAATCCAAGCAAATCCTTTCCTCCCAAACTAGCTGTTGAGTACAGTGTTTCATCATAGTGATAGTAACCCTAACTAGCACAAGGACAGAGTTTAAAATGGGAAGTTTAATCATGTTTTACTGCTATGGTTGCATTGCTTTCTTTTAGCATAAATAGTTAAGAGTTGTAATAGAAAACCTGGAATGCACAAAATGGAGTGGTCACTCACCTGGGGGATGGAGTGTGTGTGTGTGGGGGAGTGCATATAGGTTCTTTGGGCAGCTACAGTTGGAGAAATGGTTGTAAGGAAGCTGAGGAGGGTCCAAGGCTTTCTAAGAATATTGCAATTGTACTGAACAACTATGAGCTAAAAATGAGCATGCCGACTAATTTATTTGTATTACTTGAGCAAGATGATAAGTTTCCCAGAGTATGGAACACAGCACTCAACACTATGTATCTTAGAAATTTGGTCCCTGCTGTGGGGCTGTGGTAGAGTGGGTGGGGATGAGGCCTACCTGGATGTCTTTCAGTCCTTGGAGAAGTTACCTTCCAAAATGATGAAGGTAGTTCTCATGGCATTCCTGAGCTCTCATGAAATCAAGGTATTTTATGACACCTTGAATCATTCCCTGTCTTCCTGTGTGACAATGTTGTCTATTGCTCAAAAAAGGAGAAAGTAGGAGAATGAAGGAGAAATGAGGCAATTAACACCTGGTGAGAGAGGAGTGGTCTTCTCTACAACAAGCTATCTTGATAGGTTTTCTGATTCCAAGTAGTCAGCCCTAAACACTTATGCATGTGAACAACATTAGATGACTCGGTAGATCGCGTATAGGTATGTGTGTGCGTGTGTGTGTGTGTGTGTGTGTGTGTGTGTGTGTGTGTGTAGAACAATTCATTAAAGAAGGAAATATGTATTTGAGAGAAAATGTGGGGATCATGGGAGACGTTGGAGAACTAAGAGGGAGGAATAGAAATGATGTAAACATAGTAGTCATATAATAAATTTCCAAAAATGTAGGAATTATACATACATACAAGAAAGAAAAATTGAGGTGGCTACTCAGTTTCAGCATCAATTACCAGCCTCCACATTGATGTGCACACAAAAAAACACACACCCAAAAACAGTTGGCAATGAAAGGAGAAAAGTGGGAAAAAATAGACTAATGCTTACAATTCAAATTAACGGGAGAATGTGATAGGTTAGGGGTTATATAATAGAATTAAGATTGCATGTATTTTTTTTCTTCCTCTGTCCTTATCTATGGTCCATGGCAATTCCTGATATAATTTGAGGTTTTGCCTAGAGAAATGAGAGAATTGCAAAAACTGAAACACTGACTTGGCACTATGTAAGAAGAGAACGGTCAATTGATAACAAGATTATTAGTTGGGACTCTGCCAAGACATTAACATATGAACATTAGAAGGGCAATGTGAGATGACAAACTGTTATGTTGACCTTGTAAAATACAGCATTGGTATAGAAGCAATTTTAGACAGTAGTGGTTTCAAGAGAGTTTTCCCAATTGTGAGTGAGAAATGTCACCCCATCAAACATTACACAGAATGGCTCTGAAGTGAGGAGCAGGAGATGAGCTACAGTTTTGCTTGGGCCTGGCATGTGTCATTTCTTGCTGCGGCACTTCCTGTTTCCTGTGCTGCCTCGGCTAACCACTCATTGTAAGGTAATTCTAAGAGCCATGAACAGTGTTTTGTGTCACTGGACAGTCCCTCACAACACAGTGTTCAGGAATAGCCGGGTCACACTTGTGCTTTATGGCTGGCTTTGTTAGTCTACCTTCTCTCTCCTTATGCATTTTTTAAAATTTTTTTATTTTATTGCTTCTTTGTGAATTACACATTATGTACCCAACTCCCACTCATTTTACAGTTTTGTTACCCTTCCCTTGACCTCCCCCCCCAAAAAAAACCCAAAGAAACAACCAAAAAAAATCTCACCATGGAAAATGCAGTGTGTCATGATGTGTCACACAGCATACCATTTGTCAAAACAGTATATTTTTGCACGTACTCATTTTAATGAGTCATTGGTCTGGTTGGAGTTCTCTAGGTTCTGCAACACTGTCAATACTGGACACTCATGAAGACTCCTCTTGGATATCCTGCTGTTTCACTGAGTCAAGGAGATACTGCAGCCCTGGTTCTGCAGGACCAGTCCATTCACGACTCCAGCAGCTCATAGGCAGGGTAGATGTTGGAGAGGGGTAGCTCAAAATCCAGGGTCTGGGCGGTAGCTGATTGATCAGCCATCCAGCTCTTCTGCCCCAACACTCACAGGGCTATCTCTCCATTACCCATACCCCAAGTCAGCTTTCCCATTAGGGACCAGCTATCCTGAGTGCTGTAGCCAGTGAGTGGTAAGGCCAGCTCTCCTTCATCCATACCATCAAAGCCAGCTCTCCTATGCTGCCCAAGCAAGGGGTAGGTACAGCTCTCCTGCACCCATGTATTTTCATTTACTCATTTGAATTTTTCTTTCAATAAAAATGTTATTTATTTTACAAAAGTTTCACACTTCTACAATTTTTCATGCAATGTACTTTGACTCATCAAGGGTAAGGCTTCCAAGCCTTGGAATTATGACTGGTTTTATCTCTTGAAGATAAAGCAGAGTTGCTGTGAGTTAACCTGTGTAATGCCCATACTTTGAGAAATTGGTATGGTTAGCCTTATCTCCAGACACCTTGTAATATCACAACCATGATTCATTCCTTGAGCTCCTCAAAGTTTCCAACTGAATCCAAGCCTTTTGCGCCATCATAAAGCCATGAGTCATCCCTCAGCAAGTCTTCAGATGGATCATCTTCAGAATAAGTCAAAAATAAATATTTGTAGAGTATTTCTTGATTCAGGTACCATACTTGGCAGAGTTGGGATGAGGCAATGGTGAAGAAAGGAACATTCTCTTGTCTTCACGGAGCTTTTAGTTCTAAATCTCAGAACTTGATGGTCAAAAGTAGGAAGCTTAGGGATTTGCTGATCAGTTAGTTTAAACAAACTGATGAGTTCCAGATTCAATGAGAGACCCACGTTCTTGTAGATATCTCAGCATAAACTGCTAGTGCTATTTGCTATCTCTAAGGGAGCCAGGTACTTTTCAAGGGTTGGTCCATCCATATTGAAGGTTTTTTTTTTTTTTTTTTTTTTTTTTTTTTTTTGCTTGAAAGTTGTTTAGGCTGCCAGACTGGGAGACCTTCCACCCCTCAAAAATCATCCTGTAGAGGCAAGTTGGCAGAGAGCTCATCATTAACTTCTCTACTGTTCTGCTGACTGCGCTTAACCCCTTAAAATGACATCACAGGATGTTAATAAGCAATATTAGCTTTGCTTTTAAAAGTCTAGGAAAAGTAAGGTTGCACTTCAGACAAATCTCAAAACAACTCTAATGATCAGAAATGAGTCTTAATGGCCATGGGCAAGGACCTGCTATATCTGCCTCTAGTCTAGGCTCTTCATGTTCATGACAGATGAGTAAACAAATTATAGGTCCCCTTGCTTTAGAATAAGAGAATGCTTTTTTTTCTGATACTATCTGAAATTTCAATGAACTCAGTGACTGCCTTTGCCTTTCATGTCATGCCCAGCATGCAGCACAGTGCTAGGTCCACAGGGAGTCCTCACTCTGTGGTGCTTGAGTGAGTGAAAAAAATGAAACACTTACTTCATAGAACCTGAGCAAGGACTTCATTCTACCATAATGCCTAACATGTAAGATAATATTTGATTGTAACTTATAGCATGGTCTTAGATACAACTATGTAAAAGACTTTTCAGTGCCACAAGATTTATTTTGTATACTAGTTATTTAACCAGAATATGGAATATGCTGAGAATGTTATCTTTGCAAATATTTCATTTAAATTTAGAAAGCCCTGCAGAGTTTTAGAGGCACAGAGAACCACAGAGAAGTGACACAGCCAAGTGAGAATGCTCTCTCATAGCTCTACTTCAGACTCTGGCTTTTGTGGGCTGTGTTCAACTACTCTGCATTTCCCATAAGATACACAGCTGTTTCATACCTGGGCATTCTGCTCTGAGTAATGAAGTGGGCCCTCATTATCACCCAGTTCCTTTGATTCTTCTCACTGGAAATCACTCACAGAGGATCATGTGTGAATCATTAGTTCTACCAAATCCTTTAAAGTATAAAATGGATATAAGAATGCTTTATTGTAGTAAGACCAATTCCTATAGAAAGAAATCTTCTGGGAAAATATGCAATTCTGTGGGAAATTCATGCCACACTCCTAATTCCTGAGAGAAAAATTTCTAAATAAGAACTTAAGATATTTTTCAACCTGAGTACTTAAGCCCCTTTAAAGGTAGTGGAGAGGTCAATTAAATGAATTCTTAAGGAACATGTGTGAGGAACCTTGAACAATGGGAATAGGGGCAATTTACTCTCCACAAATTACTCAAAAAAGAGTCTTATCTTCCCAGATTTTAATCCTTTTTACCCTTTCTCCTCCCACTCTTTCTGAGTGATTGATTGATTGAATGAATGATTGATTGGTCAATCAATTGATTGGCTATTTTATTGAGACAGAGTTTTGCATGGTAGCTCTTGCTAGCCTGATACTTTGCCTCACTGTATATTTCATGGTGATCCTCCTGCCTCAGCCTCTTGAGTATTGGGATTGGAGGCATAGGCCACTGCATACAGCTCCTATTTGTTAAATGACTACAATATAATATTAAAATAAAACAAAACAAAAACTTTGTAGACTATAAAACAACTAAACCATCAAAGCAGAAATTGGTAGATATTTATAGCAAGGACTCATGATAAATCAAGGCTTTCTACTGCTCTTCATCTTCTGCTTATCAAAAGTGGGATCTGTTTCTCCATTGAGTCTGAGACAAATAAGATTTTTTGTTGCCATAGAAGTGACAGGAATAATGATGGGATTTTGTGAACCCAGGTCTCACCAGTCCTACTGCTCCTGTTTTGTTTTCCTGAAATTCTGAGATGATACCATCTCATCTTGAGATGAGAAGTGAGACAGCCTATGTTAGCTTCCTGGAGAATGAGGTCACAAAGAGGACAAGTGGTGTGCCCTAGCAAAGATCAACACAGGCCACTAGATAGAAGGGAACATCCATTCTGGACATTCCATATGTACAGTCACATATGTGACCCCTGGAAACTTGTTTTATTTTATCGTATGGGTATATATGTGTGCCTAGGCATAATATGCAATATATATATATATATGCACTTTCTGTATCCAGGAGCCTGTGAAGGTCAAAAGAAGATATTAGATTACTCAGACCTTAAGTTACAGGTAATTGTGTGTTGCCATGTGTGCACTAAGGAATAAACCTAGGTCCTTAGCAAGAGCAGAAAGTGTCTTAATCACTGAGTCATCTCCAGTTCCCTGGCCAACTTCATATTCATCTGTACTTAGCAATGTCCTCAAATTGGGGAGCAATTTTTGATGGATTTAAGACTTTCACAAAGGAGTCATACTAGAAAAACTTTTTTTCTCTTTTTGTACATTTGTCCCTTTAATGTGGAAACTATGTTTTTGAATGGTTACAACTGTGGAGATTAACAGAAAATAATCTTGTTTTTTTCCTTAGTTATCTAAAGGCATAATAGGAATAAAGTATACATGCAGAACATATATGGGCAAAACCTTTAGATGGCATGACTATAACTTCAGGTGTGGCCTGATAAGAAATCCATGAGATTCACTGCCAGCCCTCTTTGTAGTTGCAGCTACTGGTGTGCTTCATATGTATACTTTATTTAATATAGATCACTTATGCCCAAGAAGAACCCAGGTTTTAATAAAAACCAGAAAGCTTTAACAATGAAGAGGGATTTTGTCCTCTGCTAAATGGTTTTCATTAAGCACAAACTATCAAAATTTGAGGAGGAAAAAAAAATCAGCTATTCCCCATACCTCCAATTATAAGTAAATGGTGACCAGCCATAGGACACTTTGAGACTGTGTCTTCAGCATGCACTTATGAGAAAGTATGTCCGCCCATGTGAAATCCAAATTCATACCTATATAAAAATCTTTGATGTGAAACACTGAAAAGTAGAGGGGGCAGGCAGAGGGGAATAGAAGAATATCTTTTGATTCTAGATAGAAGGATGTTTTATATCTATATTGTTAGGGCAAAACAGTGGCTCTCTTTTCAACTTCTAGAGTGCTACATAGGTCCTTTAAAATTTTACTGCCCAGGCATGGTGGCATATGTCTTTAATCCCAGCACTCATGAGGCAGAGGCAGGAGGATATCTGTGAGCTTGAGGTCAGCCTGGTGTACAAAGCAAGCTGCACAACAGCCAGGGGGTTACACAGAGAAATGGTATCTTGAATAAAACAAACAAACAAACAAACCAATAATAACAACCACTCAACCAAACAACATCAAACAAAAAGAAAAAAACAAAACAAAACAAAAACACAAACAAACACAAAGTATGCCAGAAAACCAGCTAAGTTGCCTGCTTTTTCTCTTTGTTCCCCTATACCCAACTCCTCAGTCTCATCCCTAGCTCTGCCACAAAACACTAGTTACAGCCTCCCTTCTCCCACTCCCATATTTCCCATGGTTCCCACGGATCATCCTTTCTAACCTTCCTCTCACAACTCAGTGCTGTATCCCAGGTCCTAACTCCAGCAGGCGCTGCCTGCTCCACCAATGACCATACTGGTCAGAAAACCTGAAAGTGTGTCTGCAGACCTTCTGTCTTTCTGTTTGCCTGGACACAAACTCCCAGTCTCTTCCATAAGTCTGAAACAAGTCATCAGGTGCATCCTGCCTTCACCCCGTCCACATCTCCTGTAAATCTCACAAACCATCTGGTCCTAACCTCACTCCAATGTCTTGTTCCTGCGTCCCTCCCTCCAACATCAGCATGCACTCCATCTGAACACAACAGTTGAGTAGCCCAAGAAAACAGTCAAAACACAGCCATCACACTGTCTGAAAAATCCAGAGATATAACAGAAACCAAGGTATAAAACACCAAACCAACCATAGACAAACTCAGAAATGAGCACCTTGACCTTGAGTCACCTGAAACTCAGAACTCTAGATGCCAGAATAAAAATACAACCAATAGCAGCAGTATATCCACCACAGTCAAGCTCTCTTACCACCAGGGCCCTGAATATTTCAACATAGGTGAGGCACAAGAAATGACCTTTAAACCAACTATATCAGATCATAGGGTCCTTAAAAAGAGAAAATGAATAAACCTTTAAAGAAATTGAGCTAAAACACAAATAAATTGAAGGAAATGAGATTAAATCCTTTTAAATTTAAAGAAAATACAAACAGTAATGGTGTGAGTAAACCTGTTTTAGGACCCAAAATGCAAATAGGAACAGCAAAGAAATCCAAACTGAAGGAATAAGGAAATGACAAAATTAGAAATTTAAACAGGTACTGTAGAGGAACAGTTCACCAACAGTATTCAAGAGATAGAAGGAAGCATCCTAGGCTTTGACAATTCAGTAGAAGAAACATATACATCTGTCAGAAGAAAATGTTAAATCTAAAACATTCCTGATACAAAACAGCCATGAAATCTTGGATATTATGAAAAGATCAAACCTAAGAATAATAGAATTAGAGGAAGGAGAACAAACACAGCTTAAACACCAAGGTAGTATCTTCTACAAAATCATAGAAAAAAATTTCCTAACATAAAGGAGATTCATTTAAAGGTACAAAAAGCACACAGAACACCAAATAAATTAAACCAGAAAAGATGGTCCCCTCACCACATTATAATCAAAACACCAAACATACAGAAAAATAAACAATATAAAATGTTGCAAGGGAAAAAGACAAAGTAACATAGAAAGGCAGACCTACTAGAATTACTTGTGACTTCCCATTCAATGGAGCCTCTAAAAGCCAGAAAGACCTGAAATGATGTGCTGCAGACTCTAACAGACCATGATTGCCATGGTTGCCAAGTGCCAGCAACACTTTCAATAATTGTAAACAGAGAAAAAATAAATAATACATGATAAAACCAAATTTAAACTATACAGACAAAAAATCGGAGCCCTACAAAAATGAAAGAAGGGCTCCAACCTAGGAGGATAATATGCCCATTAAAACATAAGAAATGAAATTAACTCCTGTACCAGCAACACCAAAAGGAAACACAATACAACACACACACACACACACACACACACACACACACACACACACAGAGAGAGAGAGACACTCATGACCACCACCACCGCTGGTGCCACCAATAACAACAAAATAACAGGAATTAACAATCATTATTACTTGTTTTCTTTCAAAATTAATGGTCTAAATTTTCCAATAAAAAGACACAGACTAGTGGAATGAATTCTACAACAGGAATTATTCTTCTCCATTCAAGAAATATGTCTCAATTTCAAAGGCAAATATTGCCCCAGGGTAAAAAATTAGAAAAGATACAACTTACAGACCATATGAACCCCAAGAAGAAAGAAGACCACACCGAAGTGTGGATGCTACAGTCCTACTTAGAAGGGATAAGAACATAATCTCAGGAAGTAGAGGGAGAGATCTGGGATGTGGGAGGAAGAAAGGAGGGGAAGGGGAAAAGGCGGATGGGTGGTTGAGATAAGAGAGGAGATGAGGGAGAAGTACAGAGGGTCGGGCATTTGAAAGGAGATGTGTAGCAGTGAGGAAGGGGTAATTGGCATTAGACACTAGAAAGTCCCAGATGCCAGGGACCCAAGAGCTTCCTAGGACCCAACAGGGAAGACATTAGCCAAAATATCCAACAGAAAGGAGATAGAATCTGTAGACACCACATCCAGTGGATAGACATGGCCCCCAGTTGAGGGATGGGGTCACTCACCCACCTCAAAAATATAAATCCAGAATTGCTCCTGTCAGAAGGAAATGCAGGGAGAAAGAATAGAGCAGAGACTGAAGGAAAGGCTATCCAGAGACTGTCCCACTAGGGATCCATCCTATCTGTAGACACCAAACCTAGACACTATTGCTGATGCCAAAAAGTGTTTGCTGACAGGAGCCGGATAAAGCTGTCCTTAGAGGCTTTGTCAGAGCCTGAGCAATACAGATGAGGATGCACACAGCAAAACATCAGACCGAGCACCACAGGAACCCCAGTGGAGAATTTAGGGCAAAGGCTGAAGGAGCTGAAGGGGCTCGCAATCCCATAGGAAGAACAATATCAACCAACCAGACCCCTCAAAGCTCACAGGGACTAAGCTACCAACCAAAGAGTAAACATGGGTAGGGAAAACACATGTCTCCAGCTGAATATGTATCAGAGGATTGCCTTTCAGGCATCAATGCAGGTCTTTGGTCTTGTGGAGGCTCACAGGATAGGGGAATGCTAGGGTATTGAGGTAGGAGTGGGTGGGTGGGTGGGGTGGGGGATTCACCCTCATAGAGACAGGGGGAGAGGGAAGAGATAGGGAGTTTGTGGAGGGAAAAATGGGAAAAGAGATAACTTGAAATGTAAATAGATAAAGTAACCAATCAAACAAGGGAAATGGATTTAAGAAGCAAGCTGGTGTTGTCATTTTTATATTTAACAAAATAGACTTCTAACCAAAACTTATCAAAAGAGATGGAGAAGGACACTACATATTCATCAAAGGAAAATATCCACAAAGTGGACATTTCAATTCATAACATCTATGCCCCAAATACAAGAGAAGCCAAGTTTGTCAAAGAAACACTGCTGCAGCTTAAATCACATATTGACCCCCATACATGGATAGGGAGAGACTTCCCTATCCCAATACCCAATGGACAGGTCATCCAAACAAAAACTAAACAGAGGAATCCTGAAGCTAACAGATGTTATAAACCAAATGGACTTAAGAGATATTTACACAACATTTCACCCCCATCTTAGCCTCACAGAACCTTCCTAAAAATTGACCACATACTCAAGTACAAAGCAAGTTTCTATGGACACAAGAAAATTGAAATAACCTCTACATCCTATCAGATAGCAATAGAGTAAAGCTGGATATAGACAACAATAGAAATAATAAAAAGTCTACAAACTCACAGAAACCGAACAACTCTCTACTGAATAAAATAGTGGGTCAAGACAGAAAGAAATAAAGAAAGATAATAAAGGCTTTCTATAATTTAATGTAAATTAATATAGATCATACCCAAAATTATGGGACACAGTGAAAGCAGTGCTAAAAGGGAAGTCCATAGCACTAAGTGCCCACATAAAAATATTGGGGAGATCACAATACTATCAAGTTAAGAGCAGACCTGAAAGCTCTAAAACAAAAACAATTAAGCACACCCAAGAGTTACAGACATCAAGAAATAATCAATCTGAGTGTTAAAATTTAAAAAATGGGAGCAAATAAGAATACAAAAATGAACTAAACACAGAGTTGTTTGTTTTGGAAACAAGATAGACAAATCCTTATCAAGACTAACCAAAAAACTGTAAGAGACTATCCAAACTAGCAAAATAAGAAATTAAAAGAGAGGCATAACTAGAGACACTGAAGAGGAAATCCTGCACTTCATCAAATTAGAAAATCAAAAAGAGTACTACTGAGCAAAGTGAAATTAAGATCAGACAATTAACCTATAAGCCCAGTATTGATGGATTGGTGGGGGAAGTGAATGATCCTAATTCAATGCCTCATACCAAAAAAAAAAAAAAAAAAAAAATATTCCAGGATCCAATGGTTTTAGTGCAGAATTCTACCAGAGATACAAATAGTTTATGCCAATATTCTAAATTATTCCACAAAATAGAAACTGAAGGAATATTGCCAAATTTATTTTATGAGGCCACAGTAATTCTGATAACTTAACTACATAAAGAGTCAACAAAGACCTGATTTTTGATTAAAAAAAAAAAAGCCAGAAGTATACACTGGAGAAAACATAGCATCTAGTGCTGGTCTAACTGAATTCCTGCATGTAGAAGAATGCAAACAGATCCATGTTTATCACTCAACACAAAACTCAAGTCCAATTGAATAAAAAAATCTCAAGGTAAAAACCACACAAAAATAGCCTTGAATATGTTGGCACACGAAACAACTTCCTGAATTGTACACTGATAGTACACGTACTAAGCTCAACAATTAATCACACATCATGAAACTGAAAAGCTTCTGTAAGGCAAAGAAAACCATCATTTAACAAAATGGCAGCCGAAAGAATGTAAAAAAAGTTTTCCCCAACTCTACATCTGATAAAGGGCTAACATCCAGAATGTTTAAAGAACTCAAGAATCTAGATATTAAAAAATCAAAATAATTTAACTAAAAATGAATAGATATAAACAGATAATTCTCAATAGAGACATCCTAAATGGCTGAGCAACACTCAAAGTTCAACATGCTTAGCCATCAGTGTAATGGAGATCAATAACGCCTTGAGAGTCCGTCTTACACTTGTCAGAATGCTTTAGAGAACTAATGCAAGTGACAGCTCATCCTGGCAATGATGTGAGCAAAGGAGGCAGTCCCCCATTGCTGGTAGAAGTGCAAACTTGTAAAGCCACTGAAGAAATCAATATGGCGGTTCCTTATAAATTAGGAATCAAGCTGGTTGAAGATCTAGCTAACCACTCTTAGCCGCCATATATTCTAAGGATGCTTTATTCTCACACAAGGAAACTTGTTTAACCCTGTTCATCATGGCTTAATAGAAACCAGAAACAATTTAGATATCCTTCAATAGAAGAATAGACAAACAAAGTGTGCTACATTTAAACAGTGCTATATTATTCAGCAGTTAAAAAAGTGATATCTTGAAATTTGTAGGCGAATAGATGGAGCTAGAAAATAAATTCAACACATATGGACACCTGATTTTTGATTAAGCTTTGGGTTACTCCCGAGTGAAATAACCCACATCCAGAAAGACAAATATGATATGTATAATATTAGCTTTTCAGTAATAATAATCAAGCTATAATCTGTAGACCCAGAAAGGTTAGGTAAAGAGGGGGGGTATGGGGTAGATTCAGGAATCTCCCTGTGAGGAAAAAATAGAATGGATTTTATGGATGAACTTTGGAAGGTAGGGACAGGAGTGTGAGGAACCTAGGTAGGGAGGAGATGGGATGGAGGGATAGAGTGTGAGGACAGATGACTGGAATTGGGGGGGGTTCTATGCAGTGGGGGGGCAGTTGAAACTTCCTAGAATCTGTAAAAATGAACCTTATAAGGAAGGATTCCTATTAATAGGGAATAAGGAATCTCAACCTGCCCATCTCTTGATTCCAAGGAAGGCTTCCAATTGAGGGTCAAGGCTGCATTCAATTAAGATATTGTCATATAGTTCCCATGAAAACCTCCAAATCACTCAGGCTGAAGCTAAGATAGAGTTGCTCTCTGTAAACTGACCGTTGGGCCACATGACCAAGAACAACATCCACACTACTCATTGAACATAGAGAAGTCGAGCTGGTGCCTACATGGAGACTTCACTCCTACTCTTTTGTGCAGGAAGGTATTCTGCTGGCTTCTGAGAGAGAAATGTAGACACCAACCCATCCCCCAAACCTTTGACCTAAATTCTATACTTTCTGAAAAACATGCTAAAGCAACCGTGCACAGAAATTGTGGGAATAGCCAACTAATATCTGAACTGACTTAAGATCTACCCTTTGAGATGGAACCCATACCCAATGCTGTTTGGGGTACCAATAACCAGAGCCTAGATATCACAGCAATCTGGAGATAAATCAAACATAACTGGCCTAAAATAATCAATAAAATGATCCCTAATGTCTTCTGCTCTACTAATAGTCTGTGCATTATCCAGTCATTGTCGGAGAGGCTTTCTCCAGCGAAATATGTAAACCAATGCAGAGATCAAGAGTCATTTTGCAAAGAGAGAGTCTAACTTGGAAGTCTTTATCAACTCCTCCCCTCACAGCACAGAGAATTCTTTGGAAAAGAAAGTGGTAAGAGTCAGACACCAGGAGAACAAGGCCATCTGAATCAACGAAGCAAGGTGCATATGAGCTCACAGAGACTGATGCAATAGTCACAGAGCCTGCATGGTTCTAAACCATGTCCTCTGAATAGATAAAGCTGTTCCCTTAGAACATTTATGGGTCTTCTGACTACGAGAACAAGTGGGTCTCTGAGGCTCTTGCCTGCTCTTTTCTTTCCATTAGGTTGCGGTGTCCAACTTTGATATGAAAGTTTTTGATTTATTGTATTTATTTTGCCATGTTTGTTTGTTATTTCTTAGAAGCCTATTCTTTTATAATGAGAGACAGAAAGGGAGTGTGGATCTCAAGGGGAGGGGAGGAGAGGGGAGGGAAGGGGAGGGGAGGAGTGAGTAAGAGGAGCAGAGGGTGGAGAAATTATAATCAGGATATACGGTATGAGAAAAGAATCTATTTTGTAAAATTATTTATCTGGACTACAATTTCCTTTTTGCCTTCCTCTGCTTTGGAAGTAATAAGGCAACCGGGCTCACCAAAGCTGCATGAGTTTGGGAGGAGTACATTAGTGTTCTCGTTCTTGTCATTTTTGTGGGGAAAACAAAATTCCCCCTCCACCTTTGACTGGCAGATAAAAGTATATTAGCCAGTGTCTCAAATTGTTTCATAAAAATTAGTTACTTTTTCAAAAATTTCAGAGATCCTCCCAATTTTGGCTCACGAAAAGGGAAATTAATAGGCCTATTGAGATCAGGCTTTGTCTTTTTCTATAATGAGAAAAGATGAATGTTTAGCATATCTTCAGGTAGAAGTTATTAAAAACACACAGGAGAGTTAACATGATTTTATAGTTACACTATAAAAAGAGAATACCTATTTCAAGTATGATATTTTAGAATTAAAATTGTTGACTTGAATCTGCATCTCAGAATTTAATACTCTGGATCTAAGGTAAATACTGTTAAGCAAACTTGAATTAAGCTTAGTAGAGTTTAACATGTTGTTATAATATTTGCTTAAGGAGAGTTATTTCTAGATCTTGAAGATATGTGTTTGGTACAATTCATTACAGCTTGGCTTCCAGACTGAAATTCTTTTGCTTGTATAGTATGTTCATTTCTCTATTTAGATGGTTAAGAAGGGATTTTTCTCTTTACTAACACAATTGTTGGTCAAATATTTTGGTGTGAGTCATATTTAACTAGATAACTTCTACATTCATATTAATGATATCTTATTTGGTATATCCAAACAGCAATAACTTTTTTTCAAACTTACCATAAGATCATGTCAGCTCTCTTCAAGAACATATTTTATTGTCCATTTTGAACAACATGGCAATGTCTCCTCAATTTTCTGTTGGAAATGCAATGCTTTATGTTCAAGTAAAATAATTCATGTATGTGTTTCCTCCAGACAGTAAACTGTTGCATATTAGATTAAGGAAAAAAAGGAAATTAGTTATATGATCTCTTTCACCGGAAATGTAAAATACAGATCTCTCTCTCATCTATACATCTAAATATTGTTTTTGTCTATCATGGTTATTATATGTCTATCATCTGTCTATCATCTATCATTTATCTATTATATCTATCTCTCATCTATATACCACTGTCATCAACCTATCATTTATCATCAATGCATTTAATTCCCAATCATTTCTGTAATGTACCTATATTTCTGTTTATAATGTCTGATTTAACATTTATCAAAAGTTAAGTTGGAGGAGATATTACTTAAAAGTGCTTGTTTATGGTATGTGACATTTACTACAAAGAAATTTTACATTTTTCCAAAACACCTAATTTTTTGGGGATCCATTCACATCTGGAGGGAGACAGATATGTGGAACTTTCTTTGTGCTCTGGACTGGCTTTCCTCATGTGTACTATGCTCAGAAACCTCTGCTACAAGGATGCTGTGAGGACTCATTTTTGCTGTAGAGAGGCTATTCCTTATGAATTACTGAGAAAATTTGCTCCTGCATCTTAACTTGTGAGCATATAGCTTTCTAGTTACTGACACTGATATTGTAAACATGGTCATTATTAGCTTCAAGGTTTCTCTTTCTTGCTGACATCTATAAAATTTACATCCAGTTTTGAGGTGCACTTGTGAATATATTTTGTCAATGTATTTATGCAAATTTACTAACTTCTTATTATCTCTATCTGTGTTATTCTTCATTTTTACCTTGCTTTTAAATTGTGTCATTTTATTATAATAATATGTTCAATAACAGAAAATTCTATTAATTGTATGCTTACTATCTGACTCATTAGACACTAAGAGCTCAATATATAGCATTTACTTGGTTTCTTACAAAAATAGCAATATTATCACTGTCTTGCATATAAAAGAGAACAAAAAGAGCATTTTAATAATCTATACTGGAAAAATTGAGTTTTGCTTTAAAATGTACTTACTATGGTAGCATACATGTAGAGAGCTGAGTCTAGCTCCTATCCCCTCTACTAAATAAGTTACCCATAATTCAGGATAATGTTATCTCATAGCTTAATAGCATGAAGCATTAGTTCTATACTGATTAACTAGACCTTTACTACTTACACTAAAACTGACGTAAAGTGAGATTAAATCATACAGTATCTATAGCCAGCATCATGCTGGGATAAGATCCCAGGTAATTTAAACCTAGACTCCATGAGTATAAAATTGACATCAGCCTGCTAGTCTGACACATTCTTGTTGAACCACCTAAACTTTATTCAGGAATAACTGGGAAACATTTACATCTACGAGCCTTTCTATACACTTACATTCATACACACGTCTGCCATCTTCATCTATTCCCATGTAGAGAAGATGATCTTCTGTGATAAGATTCAGGGAGTTTCTGTACATAAGAAAATAGGTAGTTCTGCTTGCAGGCCAGGGAAAGGGTTAGAGACTCTTAAAAACTCTTTTCTGCCCCCAATTCAACTGGGTTAAAAGCTCCTTGTGGACTGAGACAGTACAAATGAGACTTGAGCACTAATAGGCCTGAACTGCTCTTTGCTGACTTGTTAGTGTCCCTAGGCTTCTCATAAGTCACAGAGCTGACAGTTTTCCTGTTCATGGTATGCCCTTCATTAACCAGGAATGACTTCATTTCCGTTATAAAGAGCAGTTCTATTCCTAGATCACATCCATTGGCCAGTAAACTCTGCGATGGCTACCTGTTTTCAGGTCTCAATGTTTGTAGCAGAAATAGTACTTTTGACCCAGGAACCTACTTGACCACAGATTCTGTTAACTTACTAGAGAATTTATATCTTAGAATGATTTATTTGAATATCTGGTCTAAGTCAAAACTGCAATGCAATTTGATTAGTCTTATTTCATTCTTTGGGTAGAAAGCAAATTCCCACCACATTAAGATAAAATTAGAAAAAAATTTCATAAGAATCATAGAACCCCAAAATAATAAACATGGAATACTAGCAGTCTTATAAAAATACACTTTTTAATTTCTTATATGTTGTCTCATAGCTTAATAGTGTGAGTTATTAGTACTATGTGAATAAACTTATCTGGTACTCAACAACAACAAAAAATGTATCTTTCATCAAATGAGGATGAAGGATCTTTTTGGTGATGTATTGCCTTGTTTTTATTATATAATGAATAAAATTGAATAACTGAGTCACCATCAGAATGACTACACACAGATACTTAAAAGAATTGTGACAGATTCATTAGGAATAAATATTTTTTTCTAATAGTTTAGAATCTAATAGTTTTAGAATCACAGATAGATGAAATATTTGATGGGTAGATTTTTATAGCATTCCAATGAGGGTACTTTAAACAAAAGGTATTTGAAGAATTTCATGTTTTCTGTGTGTGTGTGTATTGTACCACAGTGTCCATGTATGTGCTTGTATATACGTATGAGTATTTGGGTACACGTGACTGTGGAGGACAGGACAACCTCAAGTGTTGTTATTCAATCTTCATCCACCTTTTTTTTTTGAGATATGACCTCTTATTGGGCTTGAAGCTTATTGGTTGGTCAGCAATCAGAAACAGGGATCCTCCTGTCTCTACCTTCCCAAAACCAGATTACGAGCATGCACCACCCACCGCATTCTGTTTTGTTCATAGGTTCTGGGAACAGAACTTAAGTCCTCATGTTAGCACAGCAGAAGTTTATTAGCTATGATGGTTATTATTGGTTGTCTGCTTGACGGGATCTTGAATCACCTAGGAGAGACGCCTCTAGGCACAGCTGTCACAGATTCTCTTGACTGGGTTAGACTCCGGCCATACCCTTGAGAGACTACATTGATAAAGTTAATGAATAGAAGTGCTTACATCAAAAGTAGGAGGCAACATTCAGTGGGCTTAGGTTTTAGACTGTATCCAAAGGAAAAAGCTAACTGAGCATAAGTGTTCATCTCATTCCTGCTGATGTAAGGTACACATCTGCCTCACTCGTGTTGCTATGACTCACCGGCCATGGTAAACGACACCTACAAGCTGTGAACCTAAATAAAACCCTTTTATTCTTGAAGTTGCTTTGCTCAGGTATTTTGTGGAAGCAATGAGGAAAGATACTACTTCCTTAGGTAAGTAATCTCCCTAGCCCAGATGTTCATATTTCAATCAATTAAAAGGTATTAGTGATTCTTGAAAGTCAATGTCTTCTCTGCTGGTCACTTTTGTCCAGCCAGATCCTAGGTTGTGTCTTTTATAGTAAGACTGAAGTATATGTTCTTTACACCCAAAAGGATGATGTGGTATTGTCTCCATACTGTCCTTTGTGAGGTCATTGTTAATGGTTTGTGTTATGTCACCACATGACTAGGAGCTTATTAAATATGTATTCACAATGAAGTAGCTCCTTATCTAATTAACATGCAGGACAAGCAGAGGACATAGTGTATAAAGACTAACAGGGTTTTTGTCTTAAATCTCACTGTATATCTGGCAATTTGTGCTCTTCTTTCTTCCTAACTTAGTGTACCTGCTAGAGATAAAGCAATTAGACATGAGTAAGATTTAATAATTATTTAGAAATATAGCAAGTACCGCATATATGTTAGTTGGTACTAGCAATAAATATGAACAGTGCCCTCATTTTGGTTCTTGGTTTTTCAATCTCTGGTAATTCCTTAATACCTCATCAATCAGTTTATAATAACAGTTTCAAACTGGTCTATCCTCTTTTGGACTCAGTCCTCCATGTACTTTATTGTTAATACTTCTGAATTTCAAACTTTTCATTGACTTCAATTATGGTGAATTGTCCAGGGTAAAGTGTGCTTTTCCTTGCTCTAAATTTAAATCCTTTATAACTTGTTCCCCTTCATTATTAACACATCCTTCTTGCTTTTCCTTCTTTTCACTACACTGTGAGAAATTGTTGTACTTTTGTAAAGGAAAGTTAATGGAAGGCATGGGTGCACATGCTAAAATGGAGGAATACGGTATTCATAGTCCAGATGCCTACTTCATTTATTAAGGTTTCCAAGGTTGTCCTGGACAAGCCCACCTATGAGAGTGTCTGAGTCTGGGTCACTCCTGGGAAATAGAGGTTGTCTGTTGATGGTAGGTCATGGTGACTTCAGACACAATGCACACTGCTTCCGTTTCACACATTAAGAGATTAGCAGGGCACCGCATAACAGTCAGCCGGTAGCTTCAGAAAATGGTTTCTACATGGCTAGAGCTAATTATATTTACTGCCATTATAATGTGTGTATGTCATATTTTTATATTTTTCAGAAATGTAATGTGTTGACATCTCTAATCCTCACTTTTGCAAGTTTGACTTTCAGAAGCCAAAGCCATTTTCTTTTCTGAGTAGGCAGAAAAAATTCATTTCCAGCCACACAATCTGCTATCTCGTGATGAAATCTGCGCATCAAGGGAGGCATATCTATTGGTATTTATTGATCTTGTCACCCACTTGTGCACTGCATATGGGAATATCGTGGACTGCATCTGCCTGCGTCTTTCGTTGTGCTTTAGACATTTTCGGAGTTGGCAGGGCTCCTCTCTGCTTCTTGCTTGTCTTATTCTGCTCCCCATGAAACTGATCAGGTTGCCAAGTTCTTACTGACATCAAAGCAGGCTCAAGGCTCAGATCATCTCTGTGGGATGTAGAGGAAGAGGGAGAAATAGCTCATTCCCAAAGTACACTTCCCTGACCGAGTTCTAAGTGAATTTTGTGGCCTATTGGGCTTTTTTTTTTTTCTCCACTGGTCTGGCTCCTAGTGAAGTCAAATACTGCAGCTGATGTCAATCGGCTTGTGGCCAGGTGCTGTGCCATGCTCGGCAAAATTTCATGCAACAGATCTATCTTCCTTGTGCCTTGATTATTATAATTTCGTTTTACACCACGTTCTTTCAAATAGCAATACAAACAGCAAAGAGTTTACAAAATATGAACTATTTCTGCCTACATTATTTTCACCTAACCCCAAATGGGTGTAATGCCAACCCCAGCAATGATTAATTAATAGCACAGCAATGATCCTTACAAAAACCTTCCTTCCCTAACAGGGTGCAGAGTCAGGCACCTGCTGGCCCTTGTGTCCTAGCCATGCATTTATTTTCATCTGTGACGATCATTTTATTTCCTTCACACTCTCTACACAGAGGCAAAGGTTTAAGAACAAAACCATGAAGGTAGTGAGCTTTATTTTAATGTCTATAATGATTTGACCTTTGATATATTTTTGTATAATTTGGATCTCTGTATTTGAACATCCACTGGATTATGCTAGTTCAGATTTTGTAGGTTCATCACTGAGAAATGAAACATCCCTTTGCTCTAATCACATTTTCATGTGTGCTGCGTCCCAGGCTTGCCAGTCCCTATCCATGTCTTTTAGCAATCTGTTTGTGTTTAAGGTTGACTGCTTAGGTAAATCTGGGAGGAGTGTGTGCACCAGACATATTTCTGGTTCTTGGTTCAGAATGTGGATGTCCTCAAACCCACTTAGACAGGAATGTCACATTCAGACTGGAAATAACTAAGGAATATACAAACATGCCCAGCAAATAAGGTAATATAGACTCTCGGATTCTTGATTCTCTTCCAGGAGAGCATTCTGGCACTTACCGGTGGCTAGTGGTGGCCTTGATTTGTTTGCACATTTCAAGAAGTGGGGAGTCTGTTTTTTCTGGAATCTCTGTGAGAGTCTTCCCATTTCAGACCTTTCCCTGCATTACACTGTGGAGACAGCTTGACTCCAAAATAGAAGTTTAAACCGTTTACTGAGTAAACCCTCTGGTGTCCATTTTCTGGTGTATACAACCACCCACCAATGATGCTTTAAACAGAAAAAACACCTCTAGGGCGTATAACCACTGGCTTTAGACTTTCAGCGTGTCTCAGGCACACTCTCAGTGCAAGATCTGAGCCCAAAGCTGAACTCTGACTCTCTCTGAAATTATTTTGAAAACTATGGCTATATCTAGTACTTATTAGAATTTTCACCCCCTCCTCCAATTAATATTAGTGCTGTGATAAGAACATTTGGTGTGATTCGGCATTGGTGAAATGTGTAGGACAATCGTGTTAGTAAAATAAAACAGCAGAGTCCACTGGTCACTAGAAGTGGCAGCAAAGGGAAGGCTATGCTTTGCCTTCCAGGTGCAACATGTCTAGGTCATAAATAAAAGTCAGAACTTGCCTTAATTTTTCAATATAGACTGCATATTAAAAGTCAAATAGGACACAAGATGCCACTCCTCTTATGATATATGTCATCAGTTAGTTCTAAAAGTCACAGATGTTCATTCCTGTCAGACATTTCACATTCTACCCTATAGCCACCCTGCCTCTCCCCACCCAGTGTTTCATGTTTACCACTCGCACAAAGGTCTCAGTGTGTTTCAACCATTCTCCATTTTATTGATCCCAAATCCTCTGTGCCTTCAAGTTCAAACTCCAGTCATACCCACTATTGTTATTTTGTACCTGGATGTTATACCTTTTCTTTTATTTAAACTTTTAAGAATACAGATTCCCATATTTCATTCTATCAAATCTGTTATAATTTGCTGATGCATCTTCATCTAGTTGAAGATTTCACTTAGTGAAAATTTTTGTGCAAAACTTAAGTCTTCTTTCTTCCTATGAAGTGAAATATAATGGTGAAGAAATAGATAACCTGAACTATTTGCTTTTGATAACCTATACCTGTACAGGGACTTCTGTGACATTTGGCATCTCAGGATGTTCACTATGGGAGCACCAATTTGAGAAAAAAATTGACAGACAAAAGTTTACTAGATAGTGTCTCAGGTGACCAATGACAAAGAGTACTGTCGATGTGTCAGCTCTAAGCCTTCCCTGGGCCTGGCTTGGCACTTGTGCATAGAGGCCAGTATTGTTTGCTCTACATGTGTCAGCTCCTTAGAGAATCTGGTAAACATTATAGCTTCTCTTTTAAGAAAATGAACACACACACACACACACACACACACACACACACACACTTGTTTATCTTAGCTATGAATTTCACAGATCCTAAGCTATGAAGAAATCATTGATGTGGTTCCTGGTATCTGGTTATTTAATATATAGTTACTTTTTAATACAGAAGTTCAACATGCCTTCCTCTAATGGAACTAGTCTCTAGTTTTGGAATTGTATGTTTAAATGAATAATAATCACATGTAATATTGCTCCTTCCCAGATAGGTGATTAGTGTTATTGTGTAATAGCTAATTTAGCATCAGAAGTGTTCTTCATTTGATAGATTTCACTTACATTAGTCACACAGTAAGCTTTGATTTGCACAATAAAGTCTATCTTTCCTCCTAATTGTATATTTAAATCTCTCTCTTTCTCTCTCTCTAAATTTAAGCAGTTATACTTTGCTTTCATGTATTTTTAAAGTCTTTAGGGTGATGATCTTGATTATTTTTAATCACCAATTAAATTTTCCTACAGCAGATTGTTATCAGTCTAGATGATGCCAACCAGTGAGAGCCCCGCTCTAACAGCATGAGTGTGAAGTGTCCGTTTTTTGTATGAAAAAGAAGGGTCAGGTATCCTTGATGAATACAAATAGGGAATTATGAAGATAGATGTTGAAAATAAAGGACAGGAAAAAGGCATGACCAGGAAGTCAAAGGCATGTTTTTTTTCTATTTTAAAGTTTTCTAGATTTTTATTATTAGTTTAGAAATACTATGCTCCTGTTGTTACTAAAGGAGTTAAAAATTAATGCCAATATTTATATTTAATTCCTTCTAATTTATATTTACTAGTGTTTGTTTTTCTTAGTAATAATAATGCCCAGGCCTCTATTTAGAGCTCATTTACATCAGTCAGCCCAGGTGCATATCAAGCTGTTTTAGGCTCATTTGTCTATTTGGACAGGGAACTCATGGGTGCTCTTGGAAGATGTTCAGCTCGATAGTCCTCCATCAGTTAAGCCTTAACAATGGTTCCCAAGAAAACTCCATGAGCTCAGATATTCTCTGGATAACTTAGAATAGATTTTGTCTTGGGGGAACACTATATTTTAAAGAAGAAATCTTTCAAGAGATATATGGGAAACATTTTATAGATGGCTACTACAATAAATTACCTTCATCACAATGGTTCTCAAAAGCAAGTTTTAGATTACTTGACTCTGCAGGAGTAGACATCAATCAGAGCTGAAGTACATCTAGTGTGTTTCAACTTTATTTCTGTAGACCACCTGTAGCCCACGACATGCATGCTTCCTAATCTCTCTCTCTCTCTCTCTCTCTCTCTCTCTTTTTCTCTCTCTCTCTCTCTCTCTCACACACACACACACACACACACAGAGAGAGAGAGAGAGAGAGAGAGAGAGAGAGAGAACCCAGAAAAAGAAAAGGTGAGGGTTGTACAGTAACAATGCATATTCTCTGTCATTATAGCTCTTCTTGTCTAGTTATAGAATCATATAGGCAATGGGGATAAAGTATCTGGGCATATTTGGAAATCTCCCTGGAATAATGAAGGGTCAAAAGGAGGGGCCATTATATTTCCTTGTCAATTCTTTATACCTTTCTTTTCTTTCTCATCACCCAGTTGTAATTTATAAAAATCAGTATTGAAAAGGATAAAAACGTATTAGTCATGTATCATCGTATTGTTAGTCACCAGTAGTGAGAATATCATGTGTTTGTATGGATGTTGCCCCTTTCAATACTAAATCTGATGGGCAATTATCTGGGCAAGCAATGGAAGGTGGGACTTCCTGAGTGTGAGAAAGGAACTCTGGGGAAAAGAAAGATGAAGGGACATTTGCCAGGAGACAGGAGAGGAGATGGACGTGACTATGGGCCTGGAAGGTATAGTCAGCCATGAGGCTGGATGGGCCTAGGTGGTTAGGTTAAATTGCATGAGCTAGTGAACAGTCTGCCCATGGAAGACTTAAACTTTGAAAAATTAAAAGGTTCTCTGCGATTATTTGTAAAACTAGCTCGTTAAGGAATAATTGTCGCCATATTTGTTTCCAGCATTAATTAGTACATACAGAATATGATCAATCACTACTTTACAAATAGTGCCCCATGTTAGATACCAAATATGGAAGGAATTTATAAACCTAGCAAACTCGTAGAAAAGACACACAATTTAGGTATTTTATTTACAAGTTGTAAGCTTAGATTGGGCAGCAGGTTTAGAGTTAAACTTATTCCCAAGCTATAACATTCCATGTTACTTGCTGTTTCTCCTGGCCACGTGGTTATGGTCGATTTCTTCTCATGGCAGCCTCCTTCACTTCAGTCTTCTTTCTTCTCCTTCTCTCTCTACCTGCAACCCCTCACTCCATACCAAACTCCCTCTGCCCAATAATTGGGGCCTGTTATTGACCAGTTAAACTGGGAAACAAAGTTTACGTAGCATTATTTGGTATAGTTGAGGATCTGCTCACTGTGGGCAACTACATCTTGAGGAGCCAGTATTTAGCATTATAATTCAAGAATATCAGACCAACTAACGAGTCACCCATACTGGGATACTGATAGAATTTGTTTTCATGGAGTCCCTGAAATTATGCCTACTGGGGGTTAGCTTGGCCTGACTGTAGTCTTGTTGCAATACCATGACCATGGTCAGTTTTATTGTGCTGTTTCTGGCATACTATAAGGGAACAGACCCATTAAAGACATGCATGGAGTTTAGGACTTGGCCACAGGAATGTGTCAGAATCTTGAATATGAACTTGAAGCAAATCAAGTCCCTTCTGGATTTCATCAGATACCTTATGTTGATGACTATACGTATCATCCTTCTCCTTCCTACACAATCACAGGGACCTACTGGCCTTGTTCAAGACCAAACATTAGTTGGTAATTCCAACATTAACTTCATTCTGTATGTTCTTGGTTCTCCCTGCCTCTTTTTATCAGTCTCATTTCTCTATGAACAGACTGAGAAAGAGTATTAGCCTAAAAATGCACACTTGGTAGTAATTTTGTTAAAACTTAATGAATGCTGGCCTTAGTCAAACTATAAATCAACATTAAAACACTGGTGTAAAGTAGTTAAATTAATCCAAAGTGGAAGGGGCAGGTGGGAGACAATAATGTTCTTCCTTTCACTCTTAAAACATAGTCTTACTTTTAAAAATTCTATGTATATGGGGGTGTGTGGGTATGTACATGTGAGTGCAAGTGTCTGCCGAGACGGAAGGAAGAGGGTGTTTACTCCCCTGGAGCTACAGTTACAGGTGGTAGTAAGATTCCAGATGTACTAGGAACCAAATTCAGGTCTTCTACAAAGCAGCAAGTGGTCTTAACTCCCAAACTGCCTCTCCAACTTTCCATTTCATTCCTTTATTATTATTATTTTTTTCTTGTCTCCTTTTAAATGGTGTGTGTGCGAGTGCCTGCGTGTGTGTGTGTGTGTGTGTGTGTGTGTGTGTGTGTGTGTGTGTGTAATCTCTTATTGAACAATCCTATTTCTTATTGGTCTTTCTTTATTGGGAAAAAAACCATTGCACACTGTTTTAGTTCAGATACCTATGGTGACTTATTTTTTAATTTTAAGTTTGTAGTAATGTGACTTGATATGATGAGGTCACTAATCTATATGAGTGCCTTAGTAGCTTAAGGGAGGCTTTCTGGGGTAAGTTTTAAACTATTTAATTAATCATTACTGAAATAGCAGGCAATTATCAGAGCTGAAAAGGAGTGACTATAGGCCAGAAAATTTGATTTCCTGTTCTTTTCCCACTGGACGCTTGAACATCATGAGGGGAATCATGTCTTCAGGAGAAGGAGGCCTTACCTCATCTGAATGCCATGCCATTTTCCTAAACATTTCAGAAAATGAAGCAATATTTGCATGGAGTAATGGCAGCCACAAGGACGTGGGTGGTGACTGTGATGATATCAAAGCCTGCTATGTAAAGTCAGCACATGTAAGAGAGAATTATTACACTGAAAGCCTTGGCTGTATGAACTCACATTTCTTTATGTCTCTGGGAAATGTTGCTGCCTAAATGTTCTCCCAATGGGACGTTGGGAGAAGACCTAGAAAATAGTATGGTATAGTTAAAGCATCACAGAGACGAACTTCGTAAATGCCAGCATCTCTTGAGAAAGTAGGCTTGGAATCAGAAAGGATGGGACATTTGTGTATGATTTAAATAAGTAGCAGGAAACTTCATCAAGGAATAAAAAGTCAGGGAGAAAGAGAATGGTAAATTCGAACTTCTGATAAAATCCAAACTAAAGACAAAGGACTGATTGTCTTTGGAAAAGCCTTTTAGCCTTTAACTTCATTTCTATAATTTAAGCATAAAATACTATCTAGAGCTAGTAGTTCTCTTAGATTATGATAGTAAATTACTTGTCAACTTGAAGCAAGTCAGGGTCACCTCAGGAGAGGGTACTGCAATTAAGAAAATGCCTCTCTAATTAGCCTGCAGAAAATCTGTCTAGCATTTTCTTGGTTGACAATGGATGTGGAGAGCCCAAACCACCTGTACACAACTGGGTGGTATCAGACCTGGGCAGATGGTCCTGAAGTGCATGGTAAAGCAAACACAGAAAGCCATAGGAAGCAAGCCAGTGTTCTTCCATGATTTCGACGTCTCAGCTCTTACCTTCAAGTTCCTTCCTTGAGTTTCTGGCCTCAGTTCCCTGGTCTATAAGCTGTTAAGATGAAATATGCTCTTTCTTCCCAGTGTTGCTGTTGGTCATGGTGTTTTGTCACCATAATAGAGATCAAACTAAGACAGAGGTCATGCAAATTTTTCTGATAGAGCCCAGGCTTTGAAACTCCAAGAATTTAAATAACTGAATGACTGTAACATGGCTGGTCTTGGGCTGGACTGAGGCAGGGCCACAGGCATCATGGCTCCCCATGACAGATCTGAGAGGAAAGTAGATTTCAAAACGGCTTCAGCTCTGAACAGATTAAACAGCATGTGACAGATGGCCTGTGTTTATTGCAGTTCCATCAATATGTACAGTTACTGGGACAGAACACGCGCTCGGGTTTCACATTTGCTTGTCGACATCAAATGTTTTACTCAATGTTTACTGTGCTGCTTGTCGAAAACCAAACATTTTGTAAACAAAACCATTTTTTCCCCTAAAAGGTTGTATAATAAAGTAAAACATCTAACTGGAGTTAAAAGAAAACGAATTCCACCGTTCAACTTTATTTTCATAGCAAGTTACTCTTTGGCAGCTTGCTTTCAGCAACTGTCAAACAGAAAGAGCTGTCCCTACCACTGTGCTGTGCCTGGTAGCACTTCTGTGTGAACAGTGTATCCAGCCTCTGTTTCTGCTCACAAAGGAAGCTGCTTTAACAGGCAATATAAATTAACACATCCATTTTCTAAAGATATGGTATATTAAGTTAAATGCATATATACTTAGTTATTAAAATAATTTTCACAACACAGATGTAGACTTGTTTTCCTTTCATTTTCATGGTTTTGACTTCAACAAATATAATTGCCACCTTCATTATACCAATTACTCATGGTATATAACATTCTTTTACTTGTGTACATGTGTGTTTAAAGCTTATTGGATTTTCATTTCTTCTCTTTTCCTTTCCCTTTCCCCCAGTCCCTTTTTATTTTTCTCGTCTCATTCCTCCCTTCTTCCATCCTATTTGCTCCATTTCCCTTCTCTCTCTCTCTCTCTCTCTCTCTCTCTCTCTCTCTCTCTCTCTCATTCTCACCCTGTTCCTTCCTCAATTTTTGCTTCTCCCCCACCCCTGCCACCTTTTTTCCTCTCTCCATCTCTTTCTCTTTCACTTAATTTATAATTTAATCATTGGCTTTGTTGGAAATGGGCTGTGAAGATATAAAAACAGTTTTCCCCTGAGGGCATTTCAGGACCCCAGAACACGTGTCTCTGTAATTTACTACAAAAGGTCTGACATACTATATGTAGTTATTCCAACACGAGGATTTATGAATCATTACTTTCTTCTGATTTAACCTGGCTTCATTTCTAGCTGTAATTCTTTAAAGCAGACCCTCAATTGTGAGTTTATTACCACCTTAATATATATAGCCCCAAAGATATACATCTTATCTTCCCTTAGGATAGATGTTTTAGGTCCAGAGAGCATTAATCTGTGTTAAAAGTCATAGAAAAGTTATACTTGATACTAGTTTGATTACAATATGATGGGCTCACTGGGTAATGTATTACTCTGATTATGTTTGCTTTTTGGCTAAGTGTATTCATGAAGTGTACTGGTTAGGATAGTCCTTTTATCAATAAAATAATTTGAAAGCTGTCTTTTAAATGTGACTTTGTGTCATAGGTCAATTTTGTCAGGACCAAGGACGGTGAGATACAAATCAGAACTCTAGCTATCAAGTTCTTCCTAAAGATACACCTGACCATGTGCAGAGAAAGAGACAAGGTCTCCCTGGATGGAACTACAGTGCTTCTAAAATTCCTAAAGAGACATTCAGCCTTGTCGGACAGGTGCTATGGTGGCACGACAGACACTGCTTACACATCAGGTAAAGAACTGAAAAGGAATGTATATTTATAGTGAAGGGATTTGCTAACTGAATTCAAATCTGAAAGAGAAAGAAATGTAGTAAAACAATGGAGCTCAAGTACAAAGTAATTAGTAATCTATGCTCTAAGTGATAGTGGGAGTTTACGCATATTTGTGAAGAAAATGAATTTGTAATAACAAAAAATAAAAGAGAACAAAGTGAGAATCATATTTCCTATAAAGAACATACATTTGAGTCTTAAATTCAACAACTTATGTAGGGATTGAAAGTGTAATTTTAATGTATTCTTTTTCAGTAAACAATTAATTTCCTGTGTAACAACATTTGGCTCCTGTGCTATGCACTGGGCATCACAGAGAAGGCAGAGTGATGAAGAGAGAATAGACAGTGTGAACTGCATTACTCAGGAGCAACCTGTCTCTTGGGAGACTTAAATGTATCAGGAGACCTCTTTTCTTCCTGCATTATTGAAGTTAAGTCTCTAAGTGGCCTTTGGCAGGAGTCTACATAAGCTAATGAATACAGAGAATGAAAGCTTATACTTCATTAGGATGACAGGAAATTAACCCTCTATGATGGACCACTAAATCTGATTTTAATGCTGGAGACTTCCCTGAGTACCTTTGTTTCAACTTTATACAAATGTCACACAGGAGCTTGTAATTACTGCTTCTTATTACAGTGTAATCCAGTTGATTGAAAACCACATTTAGAAATAAACTATTTATTGGCTGCCATAAAAATCTGCTCCTATTAGCCAGCCTTGAATCATTTGAAAGTCCCAGTTTGTTTCATGTTACCTGGATCTCTGGGCCCTGCTCCCATCAGTTAAGACACTGTCTGGCTACACACGACATGAAGATGAGGACAGCATGTCCAGGAAGACCAGCAAGGTACTGAGGAGCACAAGGCTGTCCTCACCGTGTTCATCATTCCTTTATCATTGGTATCTGTTTCATATTTCTAATTTGACCTTCTTTAATTTAATCACATCTTTAAGAAGCAGCTTGTTTGCATATTATCTCCCATTTTAAAGATTATAAAACTAGATGGTGACACCTCTCCATAACACATAAGAAAGGGCATTCCCAGATATACATCATAGTTTTGAAGCCCAATAACATATGAGAAATGAAGCCTCAAGTTGTGGACAAAATGTTGTTAGGAAGACTGGAGGACCCTGTATTAGAACATGGCTACCGTGCAGAAATTATATAATCCCAATCTTCTAACAGTTTTTTACAAGATATATTTTTCAAATAACATATTTTATAGTGTTATTTCATTTGAATGTGCATAGTCATGTATGTTGTATGGGCATATCTAGGTGTGTGTGCCCATGTGCATCATGGCACAGAGACCAGGGACCAAGCTCAGCTGTCACTTCTCAGGAAATGTCTACTTCGTTTATTAATATTAGGTCTCTCACTGAGACCTGGAGCTCATTGATTAGGCTAAGTCTGCTGAGCAGCAGGTCCTAGGGGTCTGCCTGTCTCAAGACTTTTCAGTATAGGAATTACAAACACTGTGCCACCATGTCTGCCTTTTCAAGTTGGCGCTGGACATCAATCTCAGGTGCATGGCATATGTTCTACTGAATGAACATCTCTCCGTTCCTAAAGAATTCATGTTTACTTCTAAAGACACATGGATATATGGCTTCATATATTTCATTTCTAATGACAATGCTCATTTAGTACTTATGTGGTACAGCTAGGAGGTTAGCTCTGCGGGGTAGTGTAGAATAAGGATATGCAAGGTCCTGAGTAAATTTAATCCCCTGAATTGAAAAAAAAAATGAGGAAAAGGAAGTGATGACTTGGTATTTATGAGACAAAATGAAAACAAGCCTTTAAAAGTATCAGAATAAAGAGCCTAAGGTTCTCTCAATGATTGTGATGATTTGAATGATTAAATAATTATGACATTAAAAAAGAACACCGAGCACACAACACTACTCTGACTTTCATGGGGGAAGTCAGACTTACTCGATTCTAACTGATCTCTGCTAGAAGTAGAGGATTTGCTGTGGCTGCAGATAGATTAACACAATAAGAGGTACAGGCCATCAAGATGTGACTCACAAATCCAGTCATGTCAGTTCACAAAGTGACAGGTTATAAAACACACAGTGGATTCTAGTCTTATGACAAACAACCTTTCTCTTTCCTGAATGTTTATTTCTTCACCTTGCTTGTACACTGATGGACTGATAATGGGTTGAATACCATGGTTCAAGGCTCACAGACATGGCTCTTGTCTTAAAGGAAACATACTTGCTGTATGTTCTGTGCTTATTGACAGAGTAGTGGTTGGAAACAACTTTTAAAAGCAAACACCATTGACACGGACCTCATGGACATACTTTAATTCTTAATTTAAAATAAATATAATGGGAGACTTTGAAAGGTAGTCAGGATGCTAGAAAACTCTCGGAATAAAATTTAGAATGCCACATCAACTTTCCTCATGGAAATGGAAGAGGAGACTTCTATTCTCAATACTCCGAGCACTGTTGTTCACAGTGCAGGTTCTGTGTTCAGCCAAGGTACCTTGTTTTAAAGTTGCAGACTGTTCCAACGCTGCCCATTATGATAGAAACTGAATGCAGTTAGTGGCTCATAACTCACCTTTCATGGCTTCTGAAATCAGAGCTGTTGATCACCATGCTGTTGCCAGCTATCTCTTCAACAAACTATTTTACTCTTTCAGTAAGCAAGGGCTTGAGTTCTGATTTGCCAGAGGGAGTCAGAGGAAAGGCCTCTTTTAAGGTTCCTTTTTTTTTTTTTTTCAGAGCTGGGGACCAAACCCAGGGCCTTGAACTTGCTAGTCAAGCGCTCTACCACTGAGCTAAATCCCCAACCCCTTAAGGTTCCTATATCATACTTTAAGCGATAAAAGTTATTTTTCTTAACTATGTTATTTAAACCAAGGAAAGTAAGCAAATCGAGGTGGGCGAAGGTAGTGGAACAGAAGTCAGTCCAATCCATTTTATAAAATTTTCCAAATATAAGACTAGAAGAGAGTGGATCTCTTTTGTCAGAAGGTCTCTGAAACCGAAGTGGCCACATCTGGAGTGAATGCTAATGAAGAGTCTGGGTGCCAACTTAGTACTGGGTATACATTTTTTAGGACTCATCATCTTTGGGATTAGAGTGGGAATTGCATCGGGGTGGAGAGATATTTTTACATTGTTTCCTCAGCAGTTGTTCCAGAGGCAACAGGAATTCAATAAAATAAATTCATTACACTTGACCTAATGGACGGTAGGAAGAGGTTCTTTAATCTCTGACATTTTAAGACCATACATTTTAGAACACAGAACTTTTTACAATTGGGAATGTTCTTATAAAACAATTGTATTTTGGCAGTGTTTTAAAGACCTTTTGCCTCATGTCTTTATTGCAAGCCAGGAAGGCTAATTCTAGTCACTGAGTAAGTCCTAGGTAGGAATACGTAGTTGTGTTATCCCATCCCTATACTTCGGCAAGCAGAGTGATATGCTGTGTTGCCCTTGGGAAGGCAATTCAAAGCCAATTGTTATCAGCTAGGAATAGGTAGCTCATTGACCCTATCTTCAGGCTTAGTTTGAACAAATATAGTCACTATAAACTTTTGAGCACAGTGCCCCCAACTCTTTAACATTTTCCTACATGAAATTAAATTTATTACTAAGGCCTGGGGTGAAAGTACAGGATAGGAGGTTTGCTATGGTTCTGTCTGGAAGCCAGTACTCTCTTTGCCAGTCTTGAGACAAGGTGTATTCTGATATAAGACACAGATTTGGGCTTGTATTTTTTTTTCAATGGCAAATTCTTCAAGGAGAGTCAAAAGGTACAGAAAAAGCCAGAGTATAATTTTGTTAACTATTAAATATGAAAGAGGAGGGCAGTAGAAAGATCTGGGGTGGGGGAGAGATAAAGCTGGAATAAAAAATAGAAATAAAGGATTAGGGTCACTGGGACAGTGACCATTGTTCACTGTGGTTTGCACTGACAGTCCTCCTTCCTCATCTTCATTGGCATCCCATCTGTCCCACTCTCGCTGAATGTCTATAAAACTGTGTGCAATTAGTGTCTTCATTGAATTTCCTCTATTCTATGAATTCAAAGTCTATAGATACCATTTATTCAAACCTCTATATTTACTAGGTCCAATAATTCTTTACGTAAATGTCACAATACTTCCTGATCCTCAGTCAAGTCTACCTTCCTCATGAACCTCATTACATAAAGCCATGGTATAGTTCATGTTTTTTCCAGAGTCAGTGCAACACTCATCCATTTTTAATTTCCTAAATTTAGCTTCACTGATTGCCCTGTTGACACGCCTTTCTCCAATATATTTTCATTACAAGACAGTCCTTCACTATATGTTTAACGTCCCAACAGTGTGTTATGTGGGGTTGGGGCAGTTTTAGAAAGATGCAGTCTAGCTTCTTCACAGGGATCTGGGCATGACAAGTGCTGGAAAAAAAGTAAACTCATGTGAGAGAGATACTCTCAGTGTATGGGAAGTTTTGTCTAGTTCAAAATTCTGGAGTCTGAAGTAACTCTAAATGTAGTTTTTCTTTTTCCTTTTTTTTTTTAAACTTCTTAAGTAGTTTCTTTCAGGATCACAATGAACTTTAATGTATTAAAATGGGCTTCCGTTTCTGGAAGCAGTACATCAAGATGAAGGCTCCGTCAAGCAGATTTATGAATCAGCATGGATTACTGGAAGGCGCACTTGGCTGAGGATCAGGAAGTATGAATTCCAGTCACTACTCTGCCATGTCTTTGGTGACCTGCCACCCCTCACCCCAAATCACATGGATTCTTTACCAGAACATTTCTCATCTATTAGTATTCTGAGGCTGCCAAGCATTTTCTCTACAAGAATTATCTTTAGATAATGCATCTTATGAAATAAATCCATGGCATACTTTCTCATGTTTCCTCCTGAGCCGTGCAACACTTTCTTATTTACAATTTCATATACTCAGTTTCATGAATAGCTCTATGTACTACTGCCAAGCACATGAAGAGTGAAGCCAGACTGGATGGGCTTCGTTATGATTTTCCATTTGTTTGTTTGTTTGTTTGTTTGTTTGTTTGTTTGTAATTCTCCTAGAGATAGGCACTAGCTAAACACCATTGTCTCTCCCTAACTCATGTCATAGTGGAAATTAAGGGGTCTTCCCTGCCTGCCTTGTCTTAATTCTCTCCACCTCTGTCCCGTGACACTTTTTGTCTTCTTACAATTTTATTTTCCTCACAGTCTAATGTCTTCAGGACTGGAATGTTGCTCTACTTGTAGTGACTTCTTTCTATGAAATGACCTTCGATTACACTCACAAATGCAAGCAGGTGCTGAATGCACGTATGAATGAAGAATGGCCTTCTATATATGGCACTGAAGAGAGACTATCTCAAGAACTTAGCATGTTATGAAATTCAAGTTACTTACGCAACTATGAAATTACACGGAGACATATACATTTCATAATGAACATATACTAAAAGTAAATGGGCCTTATTTGCTGATTATTATTTTATTTTGTTGCTATTCTTTCTTAGAGAGTCAGAGGGTATATGAGGACTCCAATACACAACTTCTAACTTTTGAGATCTGATTCTTTCTAAAGGAAGTAAGAAATATTTCTAAATTTTCTAAAATTATTGAATTCATTATTAGAGAGGCATGCAGCGGGGTGTTGCCGAGCAAAACCCACATCCACTTTTATTCAGGAGGAACATTTTGAGGTAAGAGCTGCACACGGGGTTGAAAGGGTATTTTGAGGAGGGTTATGTGGAGGTCCGATTCAAAATATGATTTTTAAGGGGGACTTTTACTATTGGCCTTTTTGTGGTCTCTGTGTTTTAAGAACATTTATTAGTAAAAACTTACCATCACAGATGTTCACTGATTTGATAATTCTGATCAGTAAGAATATTACTGAGAGATATGTGACCATGAAATTGTAATTGTCTCAACAAATATACCATGTACTTAAGTACATATGGCATCTAATATATTCTTACTTAGTAACGGAAGTGCCATGTCTCTGCTATTGCATAATGAAGTCTTTACCCACCATTTTGAGACAGTTCTGTAGTATGTTACTATTTTTTTTTATCTATTGACTTTATGTGCTTTAAATAAGAAACTTCTGTTATTTCTTGTGAGCAAAAAGATGTCACTTTTAACTGTGGTGTTGTCTATGCACCAGTCATCGAAAAGTCGTCATAAAATTTTATCCTACTGTATATACATCACCATTCCATAGAAATAAATAATAATACAGTATAAATGTGGGAGGACTGGGCTGAGGACAGTTGTCAATCAATTGATTTCTTGAAATTAGCTGAAACACCCTCATTGTGTAATAAAAACTTGGAAGGAAGAAACAAAATACTTTAAGATTTTTTAACAGGTACATCGTAGTGTAAATTTCTCATTGTGTCTTAGTTTATTTCTCCAACCTACAAAGAACATATATTACATAGACACCACATTTTTATTATTCTCATGGTGAATACGTATTACTTGAAAGGAGGATTGTACAATCCATTACATTTTATAACATAAATAGCACATCTTAACTTACCTTTTCACATTTGGACTTATTTCTGAGAGCTGCTGATCTGGATAGGTATCAGATAGGTTAAAAATTTAACATATTATAATTCAGATATTACCACAATTGTTAATGAATTATGTGAAATATTCAAACATTAAAAACTAAGTGACATTCGTAGGTTCATTTTTAACTGTAGGTATTCAGCACAAATACTGTTGGAAATATAGGTGAAATATAAGGACTCATTTTAAATGATTTAATTTTTTGCCATTAAAAATAGAAGGCAAATTGTTATTGAAGGATACAATGTTCTGGAGTTTACAGAGGGGCTATATGCTTTAAATAGATCACATTCTAAATATATACAATGCAATCTTTGTTTTTAAATTGTCAAAGTCGATAAAATAATATTATTATTTTCATAAAATGTAGCCAAAAGAAATGTGTCCATAGCTTTAATTATTATCTTCCTTATCCTAAGAGGCAGGATACAATAATTGCAAAATAGTGAAACCTGACATGAATTTATTAGTTAAAATTGAAGTCAATGAACAAAGAGAATCATGTCTTGTTATAAATTTTAAGGTGGTAAGAATAAGACAAGCTAACACATATTCCTTCTATTTCATTACTTTGGTCTGAGTGTCTGGTGTGTATAAGGTTTCGATGCCGTGGGAGATGGCTGAGGTCAGCAGGCATGGGACAGAGGTGTCTTGGGAGAGGGTGAGATTTTGGGGTCTTTGAGCAGGGCTAAGGTTCAGAAGACATGGGGGCAGGGCAAAGCTCAAAATTCATGCAATAGGGTAAGGCTTATGGTCATGGGGGAAGGGTAAGATGCAAGGACTGTGGGGACAGGGAAAGGTTTAGAAGTAATGGGAGAAAGGTAAAGTTCAGGGTTATGGGCAATGGAACAGAAGTATAAATTATAGGAGAAGGCTGAGGAGAGGGCTGAGGTTCAAAGATTAACGGAGAAGGGCAAGACTCGAGGCTATGGACTTGACACTTTATGTATCTCTTCAGTAAGAAAAACAACTGGTTCCATGAAACATTCATATTTACTAAAATTATGTTTTTAATTTAAAAAACTGTAAGTCAAGATATAGTAAAATAAACTTTCCAAGTTCAATTTTGTACCTTGGTACAAACTTTTAAAAAATCAATCTAAAAAGAATATGCACACTTTAGACCATCTAATTTATAGCTTAATTGTAAAATATAATATTCAGTTTTATTTTTTAATGTATACAAATGTCACATGTATTTTAGTTTCATGCTATTACAGTATCTGTTACTTTTCTTATGAAAAAAATCAGATAGGGTTTCTAGTTGAGCATATTCTGAGTGGATGGTGCCTTCTCCATCTTTGCTGGGTTCTTCCTGTAGAACCATTTTAAGCTGCTGTTTCTTTCAATAGGCTTAGCCTCAAATTCATATTCTACATATGCATATAATTTCTCTAATGAGTGTTTACAACATTTTCAGACAGTGGAGTAAAAGAAAATTGACAGCAAGAAAAATAAGACTGAGTAAATTTCCACATGCATTAGTATGCTGCAGCTTTCTTCCTTTTTTCTGAACATGGTAATACATTTGGTCGGCATCTCTCAGACATTTTAGAAGTACATTTTCTTAACAGAATTAAAAAAGAGATCTTTGAAATGATATATTAACTTAAGTCCTAGATATTAAAAACATTTCTGCTGAATTAAGAAAAATACCTCTAAACTTTACAGATTTCTAAATCACTAAGAAAATTTGTCAAGAACATTCCGTCATTTCCTTTCTCTTAAATTTGCAGTGTGTGTAGAAATTGTGTATAAGCATAACATACAATTAAACATGCACACACGCAATTTAGTGCTTAATAATATCCAATTAATACTTGCAGGATACTCACTGATGGCTGTGACTATTGATCAGTTCTTTTGAAGTAATGCTTCCTCCTCCCTGTTCTAGATCATTGTTATTTGGTTCTTCCTCCTTGTGTTCTAGATCACTAAGTATTATTTGGTTTTTCTATAGACCGCTTAGTCTTTCATGTTCATTGACGCAATTTATATTTGAAATGTTCAAACATTTTAGAACAATATTTTCTATAATGAGAACACTTGGTCACCACATCAAAATCCATACTATTAAAATAATCCCAAAGTATTGATTAAATATATGTGTTATTCTCTCCTCACATTAAATGATTCTTTCAAAATTGATTGAAATGATGACCGCTGTTTATTACACACTAGAAGGAACAATAAGTGCCCCTTCAGATAGGTTTCGTAGTTCTGTCTGAGGATGATTCATTTCATCCATTTTTTTCTATTAACTGTACCTTCATTTACATTTTATTTATTCATAGAGTCTCACTACTTGAAAAATAGCAAGTTTTGAACATTAATCACCACATTCAATTTACTTCTTGCAAGGTAATAGAAGAGATATTTTCTGAGTTTACTATTGCTAATATTTCAATGTAATGAGAATGAAAAAATATTAAAATCCTGTTCCCTTTTAAGTATTCAGTTAATAATATCTTAGATCTGCCTTACACTCATTTTTAAAATATGTGCTACTTTTCCTTTCTAGTTGGTCAAATAAAATATTAGGTACACTTCGACTTTAGAGCAGTAGACTCTTTGAACATGGAACTTAATTTCTTTAAAGTCAGTGTAGTTCTTAAATGAGTCAGGACCAGAGAGAAAATGCAATTGTGTCCTTCAGTTTCCATTTTGTATGCCAATCAAAAACCCTTCATTATGTACAATTTTCCAATTAGAGTCTATGAAAGTAGTAATACCTTAGGTTCATAATGTTAAACCCACTTAAGCAGAAGAAAGCGCTTAACAATAGTTTTATATTTTTTTCTGTATCAAATCATATGCCTGATGACGACTGCCTTTTGCTCAAGGCAGCATAGGTGCTAAGACAGAGCCACTTTAGCAGAGATACTGATTGCTTGCCTAGGTAGAGGAAGGTGTACTTCTAAGACTTATCACTCTAATGTCTAGTGTGGAGGACTCCAAGTCTTCCTTAATATAAAGGGTCAATTTTCTTATGAGATATTTCTTCTTGTCTTGAAGAAACTGTCATGCCAACCTTTACAGTCTCTCATAGGACTCTAATTGTCCTAACATTATCAGTGAACGCATCCCCAGTATGATGTGGTGGGTTAAAATTCCCAGCGAGTGGACAGTCAACCAGCATTCTTTGGTTTAAGAAGAATATTAAATCTGAACTTGATTCTACCATTTCAGGTATTTGTTGTGAGGAGAAATTGATGTTGTGTGAAAAGAATTTGAAAACTTATAAGGTGCAATTATCATCAAAGTGTGGCATCTGCTAAGGCTTTCAACTTCAGTTATGTGAACAGTAAATAAGCTTTCTTGCATGAGGCCACAGTAAAATTGCTTCAGAAAATGTAATCTGTAGACAGTCACAACGTCCTCTCTTATTGTTCTTATATGTGAACTTACCTTGGATAATTTACAAGCTTCTCATGACCTGAAATTTTATATTAAATTAGTAAGTTGATCAAAACATCATCAAAATCATCAGTAACATTCAATGTAGATGTTACTACCAAAACTCAAATCTCTGTTTTTTCAATAGGGTATGTCTTAGAAACTGTAAATAAAATTTTGATGGTTCATATTTTTTTACTAACATGTTTGTAGAGGAATTATGTACTCACATATAAACATTATTTTAAACTGATGAGATAGTGTTTTTTCCTAAATTCAATATAGGACAATTATCAGTGAATATCCTGCATGTCATTGTGTCTATCACTTCTAAAGCAAGCTATATCCCTCTTTGAAAAGGTTTTGGGAAGATTGAAATGGAATGAGGCCTAGTTACGGAGTGCTGTTGGTTCATTGAGCTTACATTTCCAAATAAATTGCCAGATGTTTACTTAATTTCAGCAGGTCTTTCAATTAATTTCAAGTCTATATTATTAATCAGTAGCATACTGTAAATTTCCACATCTCCTTTTTTTCTCACTGGAGGAAATGGATACAGGAGAATATATTCAGATCTCTGTGAGTATTCATGAAGTAAAGTTAAAATATTCATTTCATTGATTAAAGGTAAGATCAGTTATATCTTTAACCATGTTTTTCGATTCAATTGACAGTTGCCATTTGTCTTTAAGTGAAGTGAAAAATTATATTTAGCAAATTATTAAAGACATTTAATAAAGCTTTAATAACTTAATGGGCTTAGTACTTACTAAGTATCTATTTGGTGTTTATATTACAAAAAGTTAATTTGCCTAGAGACTTTTTGTTTTTCAAAATTTGCGGATTTTTCAAGATCTAGTATGATCATATGTTTGTAGAATTTGTTCACAAGCTTTATTAGATTCTTTTAAGTACAGTTTAAAAATTTATTTTTATTCTTAGAGGTAATTGATATTTACTGAAGCTTTTTTCCATCTATGTTGAATATATGTACTAAAATCTCTCTTTACTGAAGGCTATACTCTTATCAGGTACTTACCCAATGTTAGAAAATGCATCCTCCTGTTACTACAAGCTTGCTTTTGTTCCATCCTGCTAGATTGATGGGAGAAGAATCTTAAGGCTGGTGGTCTTTGGTAAAATTATGTTAATAGAAACAACTCCTTAACACACATTTTTTTTATACTTGCAAAGTACTACCTGACACTCATTATTTTGAGGTTATAGAAAGCATATTTATAACTGTTAACCTTTATCATGTTTGTTTAGATGTCTTTTCAGACGTGAAGGTATGAGAGGTACTTACTCGTTGGTAGGAGTATTGATGAGAATATGCAGTGTCAGTGTGATCAGACTGTATGGTATACAAGAGAAATTGTTTAAAAAATTAATTCAAAAGATATTAAAGATTTAACTTTAATAGTCTTAGGTTGGACATAGTATTTAGAAATAGGCTAGAGATACTTATAGACTATGACAGCATATCTCTGCCTTATGGTAGAACAAGCATTCGGAAAAATCTAACAAACAACGAATGCATTGTATTATTTTTAATCAAAGAACATTGTAAATTAAAATTGCATTTTTCCTTGATAAACATTTATTGCCATTATGTTAGAGCAAACTAACACTGTCTTTGACGTGGCAGGGCTAATAATAATAATAATAATAATAATAATAATAATAATAATAATAATAATAATATTTCTACTCCTACTTTACAGAGTAAGGCCAATGGTATTTTATAAAGATTATTTTCATTTGTTATATACTTTTCCTTTTCTTGTAAAATTACAAAAACAAAGATGAATATATTATTGTCAGTAAACATGCTATAGAAATTTTCACAATTAAAAACATGATTTGATGAAAAAAAACCTAAAAGATAGCTTTTGCAATATATTTTTGACCTTAAAACAAAATATGGGAAACATATTTAAACAATGCCTTTAAAACAACCAAGCACTCTTATGATTTTAGGATTATAATTATTCTACAGAGTACTAACACATTCAATGGGATGATTAAGCTGGATCTTATAGTTATTAGACACAATTACTTTGATAATATACTAACATGTGGGAAGGTGAACTCAATCACGTGAGTATGCAGAAGGCCCACACTATAAATTATAGGGTCAAATACAATAATAACTTTTGCGTTTCATTTTTCTGCCTCCTTCAAAAAGTAGACAGTATAACACAGGGCAAACCACACAGAATTAAAACAAAATCCTTTAGATTTCACTGGTTTTAAAATCATCACTTAAAATTCTATGCGTGAGATGGGTATAATAGCACACCAATGTGATCCTGGCACTAAAGTAAAAAGAGGCATGGGACTAAGTTGAAGGCTGGTCTGGACAACTGATCATGACAGTGTTGAGGGAAAAAGCAAGCAAATGCCTGGATTATGTCTCAGTGTCAGAACCTACCACATGGGAGGCCCTGGCTTCAACCATTATTCCTATGATTAACACTTTATTTCAATAATGATTTCATAAAATCTTTACAACATATTAAAACACTTAAGGATTTAACAAGTTAAATAAATACATGGGTGATTCTTAAGAAGGCTGTAAAATTTAGATGTACCACAACTGCAGATCTGTCAAGCAATGTGTCTACTAGAAGCTTTTGTCTTAAAATCTCCACATAGAGGGCATTTAAATTTCTAAATGTTATTTGTATTCATTCAAAATTGCTATTATTAATTTTGTTTTGGCTAAAATCATATACTTCTTAAGTAAAATTTAAACAATGTGAACATATATTATTAATCTATTTTCATTATTTTGAGAGATAAGTTATCCATAAACTTACAACATTTAATTTCCTTATACCATGTCCATTCGGGAATTGAGAACTTTTATGTTTTTAAAATTAAATGTGAAAATGTTTCAAATGGCACATCTCTAACTTTTATGAAAAAAAAAACCCTTAGAATTCTGCCTTGAATTATGGTAGATATTGCATCTTGTGAGACTTGCAATGGAATATGTTTCCTCTAGTACAACACAGTATATATACTGAAGCTTTCATCAGACACATTTACTGTGAGCGACCCCATGTATCTACTCCATGTATCTACTCCAATTGATTAGACGTTTTTACTTCCATAACATTTCTCAGGTCTTAAACGTTTCTTTTCTTTCCTTTTAAGCTATACCTCCAAAGTCAACCTACACTAAAAACCCAACATGCCAAATGCACCATGTTTGCTAGTGCATTTTGATTTACATGATAGTTGTAATGTTGAAAACTTTTGGCCAAATCAACCTTTTGGAAAACAAAACCACTTATCTTGCACTAAAGTTGCTTACTGTCTCAGAAATATTACAATGCTCTTTTTTATCACTTTAGTTTGTGAACCAAAAATCTTTATACTGTCAGGAGAGGAAGATTTTCAATTTATTAATTTTATCTTCATGGCTTCAGACTCAGCAATTGTATAGCATCTCATTTTCTGCAAAATAGGGATACAATCAATGCTGGCACCTTATACTACTGTGTGAATTAATATGAAAGTGCTTTCAGCATATAGCAGAATATAATAGTTATTTTAATCTCCTCACATGTTGGAGAATCATTTATGAAAATATGTCCTAATAATACTTCAGAGAAAATTTCTTATCTACTTATGCATTAAATAATATTCTTGAAAAAATTTAATTTTAGAAGTTTGTATTTTAAAAAATGCTCACAGCTAATGGCAATAAAGCTTATGCTAATGAGAAAGAGATGTCATAATGAATATTATAATTATAGCATTGTAACTGTAACTCTGCTTTTCCAAACATTTGAAGCGATATAAAAAGAGGTGTGATAAGCTTAATTATATTGGTTTTAACTGTTTTACTATAGACAAGTGATGACATTCTCCTTGCTGGTTAAAAATAATTACTCTGTTCAAAACTAGGATCAAAATAGATAGATGACATGATCTCAGTTGGGCATTAAGAGCCACCGTTCAGAGAAACAGGGTCCTGTGTCTCCGGTTCTAATTTTAGTATCAATTCTGTGCCTTCAGTATACCCTACTTAAACATTAAAAATTTAGTGAAAATATCTCCCTGATTTCTTGGTGTCTGGATTAAGTGTCATGAGTATGAACGAAGGACAGAGAAGTCTCAAAGGAGCTGAGTGTTGAACTGCACTTGATGCAGCAAAGGCACCAGAGCAAAACCATGCAAGTTGCCATTTTCCTGTACTCCTCAGTGTTTTCGACATCACCGCAGGAAACACTTCAGTGACGGCTCTGAGAACAAGACCTGCAAGGGGACACGTTCACACACAGGAAAGCATGCAGGGAATAATGGCGTAACAGGCTCAGAGTGGGTTCAGTGCCATCCATGGGGTGGCTGGGGCCCAGCTAGGCTTTGATGTCACTCTGTGAATTCTAATTTGCCCATGTTTTATTCTCCTGTATCACCTTCCTCTTTTTGCCCAAGCCAGATATTTGGAAAATATAACATTTTTTTCAAACTGAAGACATCTATATGAAATTAAATTATATACAGATTCAAATTTTCACGTAAGATATTTTATTTTTGAAATTTATGATGACTGGATACATCAATATATAAAAATTGCTCTAAAAGTCTATGGAGAAGATTCACCATTGGTCCATACACTCAACAAATATTATAAACATATAAAGAAAAGTTACTTAGAAATCCAAAGCTGATTAAAAAAATAAAACAAACTTAAGAAGCCAACGAAGATATAATAAGTATAATCCCTTAAAGCAATTCTATTGGTCTTAAAATAGGTACCAAAATGAGACAGATTACATTTTAAAAATCCAAATAAAACATTTCAAATGCTCACTGGAAGTTAGAGCATTTGTGATCAGCCGCACCTATGCAAGCAATTACTTAAGGCTTTGAGTGAGAAGCAAACTCCACAGCTATGCATGGTATTTCTATGTGGTCACCTATCTTCTAGAAGATAGTAGATTGGTTTTATGAGTTTGAAGATTAAAAAAAATACATTGAAGTTCTCTAGCACAGATTAAGTACATCACACATACACAAGTGATATTTTCTGAAAACAATAAAATTAAATATAGAAGTTTAACCTCTAAAATGTTCTCTTTTAAAGCCTTGGGAATATATAGCATTCCTCATTTCAAAATAAATTTTATACCACTAGTCTAGGTACAATTAGTTATAGAAATTGACTCTCCAACAAAAAGAAAATGAAAATGAACTCCCAAAAGCAAAAGCAGCAAGAAAACCCAAACCCCAAACCAAACTAAACCAAACCAAACCAAACCAATGAACCAACCAAGCAACTATGAATCTTGATGCTAAATTGTTAAGTGCTAAAGATCTTTTAATGGTTGTGTCTATGAGGTGGTGAATAGCAAGTGATTAAATATTATGATCTAAATAATATAATCCGTGTAGAATTTTCCTAAACACTTTCCTCCAACATATTTAGAAACTAGGGCTAGGCTTTTACAAAGAGATTTGTGCTTTGCCAATATATGTTCAAATTACAATTCAAATCTCAAGTGGGCTTCAAACTCAGAGTCATGTTTTGTTTTACAGTGTTAATGTGGACTGATTTCCAAGCCTGTGGTCTTTCTTTAATTAGAATCTTTTTCAAAGTTTACTCCTGAAACAGACAGCATAGAGCACCACAGTCCCCAACTCTGTTCACGATGTTTTAAGTATACTGGGTTATTTTATTATAGTGCATTACCTACTACAGACTTGATGTGTCTTAATGATGGTGTAAGATTGTGAAAGTTTTGGGATGTCATCATTTTACATTTGTGTTAGACTACCTTAGAAAGGAAACGGACATAACTACCTAATAGTTAAAATGCAGTATTTTTGCTATAGATTAAAATTAAAAACTATAACATTGGATGAACCGGAAGAAATGCTTAATTGTTTTCATTATCCAGATGTTTCCAAATAGTTTTCAAACTGAAGATAATTGGCCCATCCAAATTATTCATTGCAATTTGAACCCTCTTTGTAGATATATAGGACTGGGTTGTTCAATTGAGTCTTCTGCTAACAGTATTTTTGTTCCACCACAAAGACAAAAGCCAAACAAAAACCAAACAAAACGAAAAAACAGAAAACTGGACACATCAGTGATTTTCATGTATATTTATCTCCTTCAAGCATTTTCAAAGTGGAGATGCTATATTAACAACAGAGAGACAACTGTATGTTATCCTAAAACATTTCATATTATTTCATGGAATACATGTTACCAGGGACAATATTTTTAATCGTGTGTAAAACACATTGAAGAAGACCAGGCCTCTGCAGTGAGAAGCCACATGACTTCCTCGCTCTATTGACGAAGAGCACTGGCACCATCAGGGTTCCGGTATCAAACATTCAGATGTGATTGCACTTACTTGTTCGTCTCTTACTTGATACTGAGTTAAAGCAGATTCAAACTGGTCCTCTATTGATTTCAGCAGTAGATTAGCTGGTGTGATATGGGGCAGTACTGTCTTCTATGCAAATTCTCCAATGATTTCATAGCGGTAAGCACACCTAAGTGCTAAATGCTTGTTTTTGTCAAATAAAGCAGACCTACCTTGATTTTCACAATAAGCCTGTATTCATTTCCACAGGACAATGTTTTCACACAATGTAAGGCAAAACAGATATTAAGTTACTTAACAGAACTCATGTTTAAATAATTAAAACTAATTTGTGTTTAAAGCTATTTGCAGATTTATTAGAGAAACAAATACAAATATGCATTTCTACAGAACTGTTTTTTTTTTTCCAAAATGAGCTTAAAACTTGTTCCACAGTTTTCACTTGTTTATATATCTAATGGCAACCCAAGTATTGGCCTCTGCACCACTTTTAATGAGACAATTGCCCTTCCATCGCAATTATAAAAAACTATTTAAAAAAAAATTCAGCACATACACGTTAAATATTTTCCTTAAAAAAATAATCTAATCAAAATATTGAATACTTTAGATTTAAACAATATTTTATTTACAAATCTGATTTGATGTACTTTATTAATTATACAAGGTAATGCTTCAATTTTCAAGAACAGTTGCTTTTTGTTTTTATAGACCAGTGGAATGACATCCTATCTAATAATGTTCTACACTTTGCTTTGTTTTCAAAATTAACACAAGTTTCTGATACTTTCTTTTTTCGTAAAAACGTTATTTAATTGGGGGCACATATCTGATGAAACAAAAATAACATGCAAAATTCCAAAAATAATTGTAAAGTAATGATACTTACCCTTTATGTAAAAAGACATCTATGGACAACAGTGCACAACAATAGCATGTACTCATGTTTATGAGAAACCAAGCAGGAGGCAAAATGAGTTCATCCTGTTTTCTAATCATAAAGAATTTCATATGGCTGTTTGCATCATTTAAATAAAGTGTATATATTAAATTTCTAAGATTACATTGCACTCAAAATTATTACTTATAGCCATGCTTGCCCTGAATTTGATGATCAATGAATTTCTGCTACTAACAGAGTAACTGGTCTTAAATTGTGTTTGTGGATGTAGAATGTTAAATTGTATTTTCATCTCCTTTCAATTGCTGCCTTGGAAAGCAAGAATTCCCTTCTTGGAGAAGAATTACAGTAAACAAAATTTACTTAAGGACTCAGTGAGGAATTATTATATGAATCAAGAATGTACCAT